>NW_020291498.1:0-32664 GCF_003184765.1 Aspergillus aculeatinus CBS 121060
CCCCCCCTCCCTCGGTATGCTTATCTTCTCGCTGACCAACGATACAGCGTTCTGACGCGGCCCGACGACGTTAAAGCCATCTACAAGGACTCCGACAAGCATTTCAAGGTCAACAGCGCCAACGCCGGATGGGTGCTGGGCGCGCTGCTCGGCGACGGGGTGGGCCTGCTCAACGGCAGCCACTGGAAGCGCGTGCACTCGGTCGTGGCGCCCCCGTTTGGCCAGAAAGCCACGGCGTATGTGGGCGTGGTCACGTCGCGCGTCGAGCGCCACTTCGCCGAGTTCGAAGACCGCTGTGCGCAACAGGGCATGACGAGGCTGCTGCAGCTCCGGGCGACGGAGGATCTGAGCTCGTTCCCGTTCTGGATCCTGAAGGACATCGTCTACGGCGAGCTCCCGGAGGCGATGAACCAGGAGCTCACGGAGCTGATTGACCTCCGCAACGAGATCTGGTCGCACACCTTCAAGGGCGGGTGGTCGATGTTTACCTTCAACCGGCTCTTCTACCCGACGCTGCGCCGGCAGCTGCACGAGTTCGAACACCGCTGGGAGACCTTCAACGACGAGGCGTACGCGCACATCCTCGCGCAGGGCACCACCTCCCTCCCCATCGTCTCGCTGCACCGCTCCATCAACGAGGGCCGCGTCAAGCGCAGCGAGGTCCTGCACTCCATCAGTGAGGGCCTGTTCACCAACGTCGACGTGACCATGGGCACCTTCGCCTGGCTGGCCCTCCTGCTCGCCTTGCACCCGGACATCCAGACCGAGCTGCGCGAGGAGATTGCCCAAGCCCGGGCGCGGGGGACCCCCGAGGCCTGGGAGCAGTACATCGCGAGCCACACGACGCTCCTCGCCGGATGCGTCGTGGAGAACGGGCGCCTGCGCCCCATCGCCAACTACACGTACCCGCAGTACCTGCCGGAGGACCGCGCGGTGGCTGGCTATGTCGTTCCCCGGGGCACGTACTTCATCGTCGACACCAACGCGCTGAACCGGCGCGATCCTGCGTGGGGCGCGGACGGCGACGAGTTCCGCCCGCACCGCTACATGGAGGCGTCGGTGACCGAGTACCGGTATCGGCTGTGGCGGTTCGGGTTTGGCCCCCGGCAGTGTCTGGCCCAGGCCCTGGCGGATACGATGATGAAGTGTCTGGCCGTCTATTTGATTGAGAAATATAGGATCTCCGTCCCGGAGGCGTTGGCGGGGGGGAAAGAGGACTGGAAGACACGCAGGCCGGATACGTGGTTTTCAATGGCGCAGAACCCGGTTGTTTGCGAGAGGATTTGAGGCTATAGCTTGTTTGGGTTCGACTTGTTTGATTTAAATTAAAGCTGGTGCTGTTGTTAGGGTTGAGTGTACCCCAAGCCGAGAAGATGATCCAGGATAGGGCTACCGCATTCCTACCAGCTACCGAAATATGTTATCTTCCATGTAGAGTTTGTCAAGGTTATGCCTCCAAGCTGTCATTTTATAAAGGTACAAGATACAGTCGATGATCTGGTTGGTGAAAGTCTTTTTCTGGTCCCCACCAAGCATCTCGCTCGCATGGCGTTGGCGGCTCTGTGGCCTCATTCTTAGTTAGTTCCTCAGATAGCCTCACATGGCTGAATTCATTCATCATCCACGTGTTGACACATGGTATGGCATACGACGGGTATGAAATGGTCAGTGTATGGTTTGACTCAATAGGATCGCAGATAATAATGAGGCGCCTTGAATATTAGAGCCCTACAAGATCGCTGGTTGAGATATTGCCGTACTAGGGCACGTTTTCAAGTGGGGGACTGGCAATGCTGCTCGAGTCGCACCCTACGAACATTGTTTCGACGATCGTCGGTTGGGGGCACATACAGTCACAGAGACTGTCTGGAAATGCGGTGTGAGATACTCAACACCCATCCATTCATCCCTTGAAAATTCTCCATGACGGGTCTTGTTTGTCCCTTGCCTAGGGCTACCCCTTGCTCGCCCGTCGACCTCCCTGCCTGTGCCTTGGGAGCCCCAATTAATTGCCTTCTTTTCCAAGACCAAAGGCCGCTTCTCGCTCTCGTATCCGAATCACTCAGTTTATTCTGCTGCGCGGTCATTATGGCGCTCCTGGTGACTGAGAGTGAGAGTGAGCGAGCAGCGCCCAGTGTCCGCATCCACGAAGACGAGGCCCCCAAACATGAGACCGATTCCCTGCAAGAAGACCACCCTCAATACCCGAATCGGCTGTCCACCCTGCTCCTCGACATCTCGGCACTGGTGGTCGTCCAGTTCCTTCAAGGCCTCGACGGCACGATTGTCACGACCGCGATCCCCAAGATCACAAACCGCTTCCATGCCCTGGGCGATGTCGGCTGGTACGCCAGTTCGTTCATGCTGACCTTTTGCTCCTTCCAGCTGATTTGGGGCAAGCTGTACACCTTCTACACGGTGAAATGGACATACCTGGTCGGCCTGTTCCTGTTTGAGCTCGGCTCCTTCATCTGCGGGATCGCACCCTCGTCCACGAGCTTCATCGTCGGCCGTGCGATTGCCGGGCTGGGTGGCGGAGGCACCGGCGCGGGGTCGCTGCTGCTCGTCACCTATCTGCTCCCTCCACCGCGCCGGCCAGCTCTCATTGGGATCCTGACCGCGATCTTTGGCTTCGGTGCGGCCGTTGGCCCGTTGCTTGGGGGCGCTTTCACCGACAACGCCACGCTCACCTGGCGATGGTGCTTTTACATCAATCTCCCGCTGGGCGCCCTGGCCGCCACGATCGTCGTCTTCTGCATCCCCAGCAACACGCCGCCGGGGCGGAACACCGCCTTCCGCGAGCGCTTGCTGCAGATGGATCTGCTGGGCGCCGTGCTGCTGGTGCCCGGGATGATCTCGCTCCTGCTTGCGCTGCAGTGGGGGGGTTCCAAGTACCCCTGGAGTGACGGCCGGGTCATCGCCACACTGGTCGTCGCGGGCGTGCTGGAGACTGGCTTCGTCCTCAGTCAGATCTGCCGCAAGGATGAGAGTCGGATCATGATCTCGCCGCGGCTGTTCAAGGATCCCCGGATCTGGTCCGCCGTCATCCTGGGAGCTGCCGCTACGGCCTCATTCTTCGTCATGCTGTACAATGTAAGAAAACGTGCTCTGGACTACTGAAGACTACATGGCTGACCTGATCTGACCATTTTCCCTAGCTCCCCATCTGGTTCCAAGCTATCAAAGGTGCTTCTGCCGCCTCCTCGGGCGTGATGAGCCTTCCGATGACCATCAGCTTCCTCGTCGCCTCCACACTCGGAGGGACATTGAGCTCCAGCGACTCGTCTCCGTCCTCATCTTCGCCGTCCCCGACCCCCAGCCGCGTCCGAGCAATCCAGCGCCTCTCCCCAACCACGACCAACGCACTCCTCATGCTCGCCACTCCAATCCTGCTCTCCACGGGCTCCGGCCTCCTCACCACTCTAACCCCGCACAGCAGCACAGGCCAGTGGATTGGCTACCAGATTCTGCTGGGTGCAGGCGGGGGCCTGGGGATGCAGCTCAGCATGACGGCCGCGCAGTCCCTTGCCAGCCACGCGGACATCACCATGGGGACGACGATCATCCTGCTGTGCCAGAACCTGACGGCGACGGTCCTAGCCTCGGTGGCGGCGACGGTGCTCAACTCCCAGCTGGCGGTGCGGTTGCGCGATGAGGTCCCGGGTCTGCACGGCGATACGCAGTTGGTTACGGGGCCCGGGGCGACGGGGTTTCGCGACGTGGTTCCGGCCGAGCTGATCCCGGCGATCTTGGTGGCGTATAATGAAGCGGTAACCAGGACGTTTCTTGTATCTGTTGGTGTGGCGTGCCTCGGCATTGGGGCCATCCTGTGGGTGCCTTTGGGATGGAGGCGCGCGGCGCGGGCTCAACGGGGTGCCGACGCTTGAACTGATGCTTTCTTTCTCTTTGAATTGACCTCATTCTCTACTTGTATGATATGACTGATGGAATACAACATGGTCCAGTAAGAGCCTGCACTGGTCGCTGACCACATTTTGTTTCCTTTTCGGCCTGATCTCAGCTCAAAACTAAGACCAGGACCTTGATCGAATTCATTTAATGGGTGCCCACTGCAGACCTGCAAAGCTCAGCCCTCACTTGCCCCTCTTCCGGTTTATGGCCGTTTCCCCTTACTTGGGACCCGGAGCAAAGGGCGAGACACCAGGTTACCCACGATCCATGTTTTAACCTGTAGACGACAACAGAATCCTACTGCGTCATTATAAGTTATCCAGCTGTAACATTCAGTCCACACCACATTCTTATACTTGCTGCTAGCATGCAAGCCACTACTCCCACCGAGATACAGTACTACCCTACTTTCCAACATGACTCGTGGGAGGGTAGCTGCACCCCACCCCGGCTATACCGCCTCTCCCATCAAAGCCAGCCCCTCTCCACAAACATAGAGTTTCACCTGCAAGCATACACGGGCATCATAAGCGTACGCCCAATCAATTGCCACAGAGCTAGCAAGGCACTACGGACCCCCGGCGCAAAGGATGATTCTCTCTCATCTCCACAGAGAAATGATAGGTACACGTGTCATGCCAAGGCCAGCAATGGTTTTGCACAAGTCAAAGTGCAGAAATTCCAGTTGTGGCTGGGTGCATGCTTGACCTTGGGCCCCATGGTGGATTCCGTGGGGTAGTCATCCGCGTGCTCCTAGCCCTAGGTATTTGGCCTCGGCGCCTACACGCCGGGGGGGACACCCACCAGGGCTGGCAAGATTAAAAACACGCACCCTCATGTGTACGCTGTGCACTCGTGGATATCGGTATACGTAGTTGGTATGGATTATTCCCCTCCCTCCCCCTTACTTCTGCAGGGGGTGACCCCGGCAGAATTATCCGCTCGGCCTCGCGCGCCATGGGCCCCTCTACTCACTCCAGGGACCTCACTCATACATAGGATGTAACGGTGCGGACGGTGCGTATTACGTCTCGAGCGGTGCTAATATAAGAGGCGGAGGAGGAGCATACTGCGACGTACCTACGTACGTACAGGGTTAATTTGTAATCTCAACCCCCAAGTACCAGTACAACATAAACGACCCGCCACCCAGAGTACCAAGACCACCCACCACCCACCACCCCCAATAACCTCTCACCCACAACAAACCCCAATATGGCTCGCACAGACGACCCCAACATGACCCCTGCAATAAAGATCGTGATCATCACCCCGGTGACGATGGATGTCACGTTCTACAAGCCCCAAATCGACCGTCTCTGCCGCGCCGGGGTGGAGGTCACCGAAATCTCGCTGACCGTCGGGCCGGCCACGATCGAATCCCGCGTCGACGAGGCCATGGCCGTACCCGGCATGCTGGCCGCGGCGCTGCAGGCCGAGCGAGCCGGGGCGCACGCGCTGGTGATCAGCTGCATGAGCGACCCGGGGCTGAGTGCGCTCCGCGAAGCGGTCGCGATCCCCGTCGTGGGGGTCGCGCAGGTCTCCATGGCGACGGCGGCGACGCTGGCGCACAGCTTCGGGATCGTGACCGTGCTGGGCCGCCTCACGCCGGTCCTGCAGGCCAACGCGGCGCACTGTGGCTACGAGCGGCGGTATGTCGGCTGCCGCGCGGTGGAGATCCCCGTGCTAGACGTCCACCGCCGGGCGCGCGAGGTGCAGGAGGGTCTGAACCGGCTGGCGCTGGAGCTGGTCGAGCAGCGCGGCGCCGGCGCGGTCATCCTGGGCTGTGGCGCGCTGATGGGCTGCGCGGGCGAGATCCGCGGGTTCCTGGCGGAGAGAGGCCTGGCCGTGCCGGTCATTGACCCCGTGCCTGCCACCGTCGCCTTCGCCGTCTCCCTGGTCGAGCAGGGGCTGAGCCACAGCAGCATCAGCTACCCGCCGTGTCAGGTGAAATCGTACAAGGGGTATGAGCTGGGAGAGCGGCAGTGACAGCGCTGGAGAGTGGTCGAGATCAACCTTGGTAAATGGTCGTGGCCATGCTCAGAGCATCAAGAGCACCACCATCAGCACCAGGAAAAGAGATGACTACGTCGGAAAGAGCCTGGCGAAAGGAAGACTGCGGGATATCTTCTCGCCTTCAGTCGGCCGAGCAACCACCTGGATCGAAGCCATTGTTGGACTTCTGCAGAGATGGAGAAACCCACGTCCGCAAACCGCGCTGGTTAATTGTCCTCAAGGCAGCGTGGGACAGTCCGCGGCTTGTGCTGGAAGTGTTCCGAGCAGGTCCTCCATTAGACAGACATTCGGGATATCCCTGAATTGATTGCACTTGACTCAGTAATTGGCTGGCGCGTCTTGGTTTTCTTTTGCGCAAGTGTGACTTTCTTCTGGCCCAGGTGTTTACGTTTACTGTAGTTATCCGGGTGGGTGAACATGGGTATCTTGCCTTGGGATATACTGAAGGCCTACTACTGCAAGGATCATAGATCTACTGGTTGCGCTTGAAATCTCGATTATTACTCGCCAAGGTGTGGTATATCCTACCTCGGGACGAAGTGGCGGGTGTCTCTGAAAGGGTCATCAACATATTGCTGAGAAAGACCCCTTACACAATTCACATTTCGCATAGATGAAAACTGTACTGGGTACTAACGAAATTGCAGAGTACTTTTTTTGAAGATCTGGTGGCGATACGCTAGCTGAGCAGGAATTTGGATGGGGTCGCATAAGTGGTAGAGTGATAGGCACTCGGTATGGGAGCGACAAAAAGGCATTCAACCGACCTACATGGGGCTCGAACCCACAACCTTCGGATTAGGAATCCGACGCTCTACCATTGAGCCAATAGGCCCGAAAGCTGTCAACCATACCCCATAACAAAACTGAGAGTAGAAAACAACTCGAGCTAGCATGCTAACTCACCAAGAAATTCACTCATTAAAGGCCAAAACATAGAAACCATGGCTTGGATCACTTGGTATGGGTATAACAGCATCTTGGTAGATTAGGCTTTTTCAGCAGGATATATCGTTTTATAAGTTTTTTTTTTTTTTTTCAGTGTGATTTACAAATTAATTCACTGAGTTGTAAGTCAGCTGGCTGGGGAGGATAGTGCTTCGCCAACAACAACTTACAGAAGTGAATGCTTCGCCAACAATTCACTGAAAAAAGTGAGTCATGATCACGGGACTTCCTGACGTGCAAGTTTGTCTAACTGTGGTCCATTGGCTCAATGGTAGAGTGTCGGACTCCTAATCCGAAGGTTGTGGGTTCGAGTCCCATGTGGATCGGTTGATCACAGTCTGTGGTACTTCATTTGCTCAAGTGATTTACCATAGACAAGACCACCAATTTTTCTTTTTCTTTTTTTTTGCTTTTGATACTTTGTCCATGGTCAAGGCAAATGTCATGCACAGAATGTGCACATTCAAAACCCCATCGTCTTTTGTTACAAAATAGGGGAGAAGAAACAAAAAGACAAGGCACCCAGGATCAACTATGAAAGTCTTTGGAATTCGGTACAGTTTCCATTTACGGGATCAATTGTAAGTGACGGACGTAAACATAAGCTTAGAAGGAGTGCTAGCAACGCCCCGACAGCTAGCCTTGTGGGCCAGCTTTAGGAATTTATACAGTATATACGTACCTGACTAGTTAGGTGGTGACCACCGGCGAATCGCTCCGGTTGTATGTTGGTGTTCACCCGTTTATTATTCTCTCTTTTGCCTAAGTTACCCTCTAATACAGTCACTAAATCCCACCCACCGCCAAGCCTCTTTTTTTCCACGCGGCCGCGCTGCGCGTCCAGGTTACTCCCGCGGGTTGGTGTGTGTTGTCTTCTTTGTCCTTTTCTAAACGAAGCAATCGCCTTACACGCACTCCATCCCCTGAACAACAACAACGTTGGATGTGGTATCTGCCGATCATTTATTCTTATCTTTCTTGGATAATACGGTCTCCTCTTTCAGTAGCTCTCTAATCTCGGCCCTTCTGCTGGGTTTCCTATCTTTGGCGTGGTAAATACAATGGATACAACAAGTCATGGGAGGCAGATTCTGAATATGTTTTATCATCTATGGGTAGAAACCCACTCCTAACGGCGATAGAATAGCCTGAACTAAGACTCTTGATATTTTCCAGAACAATGAAACCCTGGCAATACCCTCCGATTTTACGTACCGCCATGTGCATCCGGGCGAGGAGCTCACCAATCCAACGTATGGCGAGGTTATATGCACAGCAAAGGGAAAGTTTGTGGTACGAGGAGGGACGGCAATTCTGGAATTATAACCCTCAGGCGAGGTGATAAAGACCTCAACACCCAATCCTTTCATTCCGTATGAGGAAGAAGACCACCGAAACAATATGCGCCTGGAAGCCGAGATTTACCAGGCACTCGGCGAATGTGCTTCGATTCCAGGATTGATCAACTGGAATCCGTTGACGTATTGCCTGACATTGGAATATCTGGAGCATGGAAACCTTCGGGAATATGTCAGGAGTAATTCCGAAGCCCTGACACCCAGCCTGCGCCACAAATTGGCGGGGCAAGCCGCTGCTGGTCTCCGCGTTCTTCATAATGCTCATATTATCCACTGCGATATCTCCCCACGGAACTTCTTACTAGATCATGAACTAAACTTGAAGATCTCGGACTTTGCTGGCTCTTCGTTGCGCGGTTCTCTCGCATCCGCATATGCGAACACGCGCTATCGCCATCCCAAGTACAAATGGGACGACCCTCCCCATTACCAGGATGACATATTTGGGTTGGGGTCATTGATCTATTTTATTATGACCAAGCAGTACCCCTATGAGGAGGTCCCGAGTGACGAAGTTGAGGCGAAATATGGAAGTTCACAATTTCCGGTGTCAGCAGCATCTCATGCGGCACTATTATTCAACAGTGTTGGCACCCGGAAGTGACTGCAGCTTAGGTTTGTGACTTCTTTAAACAGCAATCCCCTAGATACCAAACATGTGCTCGCCTTCCAGGATAGGCTTCAGAGGTCTCTTGACTTCACAGCAACTTACGCCTCTGCCGGTGTGGACTTATCTAGGGTCTATCCCGGCATACCCCTCATCTCTCTGCAAAGGGCAGCGGGTTCGACTAATTCTTTGGCCGAGATGCTTTTTCTTAGAGATTTGCACGCCGTTGTCGACTCTCGAGGCGTAGTGGGGGCAGCCGTCGGTAATCACATCCCAAGAGACTCTGTTGCATGTAGCAGTACAGGTGTTAATCCCGAGCATTGGTATGGTACGTCTACTGTATTGTCTTCTTATTCTCGGCCTGTCATTTTCTATACCTCATGTTCATTTGTATAGGGGGGCGGGGGGCGGGGGGCGGTCTGTCATGGGAATCGTACCGCGGACGCGACTCGGATTGTGAAGAGCAATCGAGACTCCTTGATTTAAAGTTCCACTACACGACCTTCACGGTCAGCGGCGTCCGTTGCATCAAATGTCATGTAGTAAACCAGGAGGAACCTCCTGCGCGCCCATGGCTCGGGTTCCGATCGCCGAGGAGCCATTGGCTCACGCACAAATCATGACGGCAGCTGCCGCTTTGTCTGCCCAACTTTCCCCGCTTGAAGTAGAAATCACGAAGTGCAGGTTGCGCGGGCTGCGATTCGTTGCTGTCCTTTTATCTTTTCTTTTTCTCTCTTTTCTCTTTTTCTCTTCGCTGCTTATCATTGTATCTCAAAATTGTAGGCGGTAGGCGCTGTGCAAGGAACCCTACAACAAAAACCTCCAATGCAAAATGTTGAATACGAACCGGCGTACGGTCGAATTGCTGTCAATCCGAGGAGTCAATTCACTTCTGTCAGCACATTCCACATGGGATCCGAGGGGGAGGGGTTCCATCCCCGCCTTTCATGAGATGTCATCTGACACCAGCCATTTGCCACAGACTCCTGATGTCATGGGAGAAATGACAAACCGACAGCTCCTGCGGGTTGCCGAATCGTATAAAGGTCTCAATGCCGGTGGGTACAGTAGCAGTGCGGACAGAGGTCTGACTTTGCGCCCTACAGCTTTGCACCATCGAGAGTCCCACACACACCCTCGGTGAAGTGAACCAGACATCTCCATTCACCACAAACCCCAGATCTAGCTACAATCCAACAGACCCAAAACTCTGAACCATTTCCCAACATCAACAAATCATGACTACCTCCCACAATATTGAACACTACAAAACCAACGTCCACGCCCACTGGGAGGGCAAGCACGCCAAGGACTGGACGGAGGTCGACCTCATCGGGTACGAGAACGCGACGAATCGCTTGTACAACGAGCTGTGCGCGCATCCGGACGCGGCCGTCGTCCAGGTCGGCCATCGCTCGACCCTGCTCAACAACCACGGCCGGGACTACCGGTTCAACGGCAAGTTCTCCAGCGAGCAGACGCAGCCGGAGCGCAGTCACCACGAGTACAACCGGTTCGGGAAGCTGATGAAGTGGGAGGGCGATCGGTGGTATGCGTATGATTTTGAGGTGGAGATTACGGATCATATGTAGGCTTAGAGGAGGGTCAGGGAGATAGTTAGGGCATGCTAGGAATTATGTCAACAGGTTGACTATTACGCTGAGATTGGTTGTGAGTGATAACTGAGTCTTTGAGGCTGGAAGCTTTGCGGTTGTCGCTTTTCTATTGTCGAATCAGGATTATGTGATCGCCACTTGTTTTTGACCTGCAAGAGGATAGGTTCCGGTGTAATACCTGGGGAGGGATCTGATCTCGAACCTCCAATTGACTGTTTCACTTCATCATCTGACCAGGTCTTGGTGCGCTCACTCTAGCACCGGGACGTATCATCAACGCATGTCGCCGTGGCCTTTGCGCGGTAGACGCCTCAACTATAGACAAAAGGATCAGTAGACTTCGACCTTGTATCTTGTGTCTACCATGTGTGCTGACACACAAGCCACTAGCTTCTACAAACGAAGTGAATTCAAGAACTCAAGCCTAAAAGTACATTTGAACACACCAGTATAGGTTCTCACACCATGCATATCCTCGGCCTGAGAAACGCCCAACGGGCCGCCGGAGCTCAGGAAAGACCCGAGCATATCGATAAATCACCTACTTTCCGCCTCACCAGAAAAGATGACTGTTACGATATCTCGCCGTTTGGGGCCCAAGTTTTAAGGATTGGTGCAGTAACTCTGAGGTATTTGTTCTATTGGACTGTCAGGACCATGATCCTGCTCTTCCCGATGATTGTCTATGAACTAACAAGCGTGCTTCAACCGAGCAACAATGCACCACCTCGCTCTGTTCTCGGGCCCTTCCTCCTCCCTGACCTCGACCCAATCTCGTCTGACCTCGCCATCGCCCTCTGCCCAGCTCGTGGTCTGGTCCCGCTCGTAGATTGTGTCAACCTCCAGGCCCATCTTCGCCGCTAACTTCAGAAACTTCACAACAATCGGCCGGCCCGTATGAAGCCCCGCAACGAGCCAAATTCTCCCCTCGGGGGCAAGGAACCACTTCATCGTCTGGACGAGGCTCTTATGCTGCAATTCCATCCAGAGGCAATCGGCGGCGATGATGCGCGTGAACCGGCCTCGGTTCGCCACCGCCCAGGGGTCGGACGCCAGGGTCCCCCACTCATGGGGCTGGACGGAGACCGCACATCCGTTCGCGGCCGGGATGTTGTGTTTCAGATTGAACGCAATTGCACCCTGCAGCGCGGGGGATGCGGGATGGTCTGTGATGGTCACTTCCGACGCGCCCGCCAGGATCGAGACTGTCGACGGGAGTGCAGCGCCTATGTCCAGATTGTGAGCATTCTAAGCGCAGGCGAAACACAAACAAGATGGAGGATGAGAGGACCAACCAGCGCCTAGTTCCAGGACTTTCTCTCCCTCGACCTTCCACATCTCGTCGACATGTTCGTGACCGGCATGAGCATCCTCGACGGCCTCCGCAACAACCAGACCGGAACTCCACACAATATGAGCGAATAAACTCCGCCGCGCATCTACTTGACTGGCGTCGGAAGTTGAGTCTACGCTGTTGGCCGACGACGAGTCCGAGTCACTCTGTTCCGGGCTACTGAATGCACTCCCGCTCTGGTCGGGGTAGGACGGAACTTGGATGCTCAGATCACCATAGCGTGGCGAGGAGTAGAGGAGATATTGGCCCGGGTCGCCGTGGAACTGTGGTGCATCGTCGGGTAAGAGATGGGGGAGGAAAGCTGCGAAGATGTCTTCGGCTTCATCTTCGGCGGCAACAGCAGCAGCATCATCATCACGCGGGTCATCCGTCGACGAGGAGCAAGTTAAGGTGGGGAGAGGGCGAAGGCGAGACAGCAGCATTTTCAAGTGATCGTTGACGTGACTATTCCGGTCAGAAGTTACACATATGTAAGTTGCTTATCGGCCGTCGAGGAACAGGAAAAGAGAGCTCGGAGTGGATTCGGTCCTCATTGAGGAGGGTTTGTGAAGAATTAAGGTACCCACTAGACTAGACTAACTACCGAGTTCAATACGTACTTATCGGTTCAAATTCCCCTGATCCACTCGCGCACTCACTCTGATGTGCCTTCGATCTGGTTCTGCGCCCCTCGGTCGAATTTCCCTCGACTAACGACCCATTAAATTGTCCCATTTGCCCCACCACAAACAAGGCTTTTGTCTGTTACCATGGCATTGTTTTCTGAACACCACTCACCGCTCAGTGAAGTACAAGTCAATCCACTTGGTTCAAAATTCATCCAAGGCTATTGAATTTATGCCACAGCACTTCCCCATATCCAGATTCACTTCTACTCTTTAGGGCTGGTAACAATGCACATGGAAAAGACTTTATACTTAGTTTATACTTTTTCTTCCTGCACGTGTAGACTATGGGTATTGTACAGTACCGTCCAAACCCTTACCGCCCCTTACTTAAGGCTATTCTGCCGCCCTCCGCACAGACTGCCGCACCCCATCAAACACCACAGACTGAGTTGGAAACAATGATGCCCGCGCCCACTTTTGTCAGTGGTAATTGGGTCATATATTGCTTAATATGATGTGCTGACCAGGCCTGCTTGGTTGTACCTACCACGCTTATTCTATTTAAAATCGGATACTTGACCTTGGCATGTCAGAGCCAACTCAAAAAGCTCGGCCATGTCGATAGATTGCCTTGGGATGCATATCCAGATTTAATCCGGACAGGGGAATGGATGACAACAGCAATGACAACTATCATAGTCTCTATGCGTATCATGTGCCAACGTATCCAGCAAATCATGTTCAGATGCTAAGATCTCTTGAGATTTTCCCGGGGTGCCGCTTATGGTCACTACTTCTACATGATGCGGAACGGAAAGAAGTGGTATGTGTCTCCCCTTGCCTCTCTTTGTGAGTCAAGAGGTTTCTTATGCTGCATTATAGCACCCGAGACTCAAGAAAGCCCCGCAGGAGCAGTATGGCTGGTGTATGATGTCCGAGAGAGGGAGTGGAAAGCCGCTGCCAAGGAGAATCTGGAGCGCATCGACCTGTGTGATCCTGGTTTCAGGCAAGGGTAGAGTGAGAACAGACTGCTACACATAGAACCAAATTTGATTGCGCAAAGGGGCAGGGAACATGAAGAAAAGAATAAGAAAGAAGTAGCGCAGAATCATCTTATGCAAAGGGGCGCCTCACGGAAATCAGCACCTCACACTTTCTCCCTCCTCCCACGCTGTCATCCGCAGAAGCGCCAGCTCCGCCTGCTGTTTGATATCCATGTCGAACCTGCGAATCTCTCCGGAAACAATGCGCAGAAACAGCTGCTTCCATAGACCCCAGCGCTCCATGCTCCACATCTGCCTGACTGGGTCGGTGACCTTGTCCCTTTTCTTGCACTCCGCGTAGACGTACTCCCCATGTAGCAGGATCCACTGCACCCCCGCGAAGAGATCACACGCGATTGCTGTCGTTTTGGATGAGGCATATTGCCGGCCGCCAGGGATGATGTTCTCCAGGGAGCAGAGGAACCTGCACTCCACGAGACCCAGGACTGTGATGCGGGCGATCGCGGACTGGAAGTTCCGCCATCGGAAATGCTCTTCGTCGCAGGTCATCCGACCGGCTCTGGCCTTTAGGTTGCGTTGTGTACACCTGTAAGCGCAAGCTAAATTTTTGGGGAACGAAGAGCAAACATTAGCAATCTGAGACGCCAACCAACAAACACTAAGGAAAAGGGGTAAAATAAGGTCAAACCAAAAGGTAGCACACGTACGAGGAACCTCTCGACGAAAGGCGTCCGCCGATCCACACCAGTTCTTGCCCAGCGGCCACAGCGGCATCTCCTCAAATGGCTCCACATCTTTCCCCTCGTTGGATTTCGGCCCCAAACACCTGACGTGGTGTAAGGGCATTGCGCGCAGTGCCTCCAGGAACAGGATAATGCGGTCCTGAGCCGGGTGGCCAGGTGGGCATGCGCTACACAACACCGCAATCCACTGAAAGATCATCTTGACTTGGCACCAAGCTGAGGAGGCGACCTGGTGGATACTTGTCAAACCTCTGGCAACTTCCTCCGGGGTAAGCTGGTAAGGGTTGGGCCTGCTGCGCAGAAGGTCGTATCTGGCCGCGTAGCGCTGGAGCAAGACCGCGTCGATCTGACGGGCGGCTTCAGAGGGGTCAAGGTCTCCTTCGACCAGGCTGACGAGGATGTTTTTGTAAGCGAGATCCTCTTCATCGTCCCATTCTTGGTAGAGGTTGAGCGGGAGGCATGCGCGCCCTTTGACGGTGTCTTTAGAGTCCATGATGTTCTTGAAGTTTGCGTACGAAAATGAGAGTGGTGGATGGGAAAGAGAAGAAAGTGCGAGGGATGAAGCGAGAAGAAAATTAGAGAGAAAGACCAACAGTTGGAGATCGGCCCCGATATGGCAGTCAGCTCATTCACTCCAAGCCTCTATGCAGGGGTAGTGGGACTTGTCCTACTTAAGTATGCCGGCTCGGAAAGTGAATGAAACACTATAAAACCGGCCCCCCGTTGTGTATCCTATCACTAGATGCGGCTTCATTCACCTGGTCATCTCCTGGTCAAGATCATCCCGACACCAAAGTCAACTCGTTCATTTCAAGCCTGTATGCAGGGGTAGTAGGACTTGTCCGACCCCAGTATACCAGCTTGAAATGAATGAAAAACTGCTAAACCCTCTTCCTGTCGTGTATAATCCTGTTATATATACCTTGACTGACCTGGCCATCTCCAGGGCCTTTCCTTTTTCTTCTCAATGCACAACAGAACAATCGTCTCTAGATCGAACAACACATTTGCTCTTTTTGTTGGTCAACCCAGTTTTTACCCTCTACATAAACAAGTCTTATTATCCGTGACCCGAACATCTAGAAACACTCATTTCCATTCTCTTATTTTCCACATTACAACCAAAAATGCAGCTTTCCCGGCTAGTTCTGCCTCTTCTTCTTCTGATTCTGGGAGCTGTCGCGCTACCTTTGAATGACACAGAAGTTTCCTTGCTGTCTTTAAATGGTACAAAATTTACCTCGCTGCCTGTGGAAGACATAGACAATATCGAAGGTACAGTCGCCAAGGTGGCACAGGGCGTTTGTTAACCCTTTTTTTGTATGTGTTTCTTGATCCCTGTTTACCTTGGCTGATAAAACTTTTCGTGAGCAGAGATGGCTTATCTGCAAGCCCAAGACAAACAAGTCCGACGTCAAAGAATTCCACGTCAATGTCGATGATGCCAAGGCTCAGGCCAAGGCTGTGGGCTTTACCACGGGCAAGAGTGGCGATCCTCACGAGTTCAAGAACACCGACAAGATCCAGTGGGGTGTGAAAGGATGCAACAAGCTCGAGGCAGATATGTATGAGTATCCAATCTTTTGGGAAGGAGCAAAGGTCAAGCAGTGGAAAAAGGACGAGAAGACCAGTGATCAGGGGAAAACCCCGATCCGAGTTGTGTATGTCCAGACGAAGGACAAACAGCTCACGTTCTGTGGCGTCATGATTCATGTCGACGTCCTCGCCAACTACCAGGGTGAGGGGTTTTTCGCCAAGTGCAATCCTTGACTTTCAACATTGATTGAGACGCTCATATGGCAACTGCAAAACCTTGCGTCTTTGAGTGAGACATACTGAGAAAGTTGGGAGAGGTCAATTGGTGAAGCAAGTTGGCCATCAGTGTTTAGTAGCCACCATTGATCACACTTCATCTGTTCTATGTTTCGGAATCTTCTCTCTTTTCTTTGGAATATTTGCCTAGACTTCTGTTGAATATGCGTGTCCTTGGTATCATTTGTTTCTGTCCGCCTGGTTTCTGTCGTTCACCAATGTCGTGGGACTGATTTTGACGGATAAGATATCTCTTCGATAGGTGACCTCCGCAGCCCTACAATAAATCATAATAGCGGCAGCGTCGATGAGCTGCGATAAACACCAAACTCAACATCCTATGCAGCTGCTCTGATAATAGCTTATGACCCTGGACTCATTCAACTGGTCTCGGGGTCTTAGCGCCGATCATTTTTTGGAAGTCAAGATCCTGATCTTCTTCATGCAGTTTAACCTCGATATTCGCCTTTACGTTTGCGCCAAGCGGAGGACACTACCTTTGCCTCAACAAACAAGTACACCACTTACCTCGGAATCTGTGACTCGAACATCAAGTACAAAGAACAATCCGAATTATACAGCACAAACATCATTACCAGTGGGTCTACGCAAGGACGTTACTGAATATCTCCCCTAGACGCAGCCTACAATGCCTTTGTCTAACCAAGATTCTTCTTCAAGAGCTACCCTATATAAAGAGTGATCGAAGATCATACCGTCTTCTTTGTCCTGCTCACTTTCTACTATCTCACGTGTCTCAAGAGCAGATTCTCCAAGAAACAATCCAAGGCCAAGGACTGAGCAATGCCGATCACTGTACCACATAGCCGCGACGCAGCGGGTTTCCCGCAGTCGGGGTCCTCATATCAGCAGCAAGTGGTCTCCTTTCGACCCATCCCCAGCCCGGCACCCACCGGGTGTGCGGTCTGCATCCTGAGCGACCAAGCCCTACTAAGCCACGAGCTATACTTCTGCGGGACATGTAGGGCCATGTACCACCGGCCCTGTCTCTACGCGCTGCTGCTGCAGCGGAGCCATCAACTCTCCCTGGCAGGAGGTACGTCCTCCGCGCCAGTAGCGCTCCACAGGTGCCGAACCTGCGGGATCGAGGGGGGCCAAGCCCCCATCCCCTCGGCTGCCACAGGGCCTGGAGCCCCCCGACCCTTCATCACCACCCCCTACCACTACGACCGCACCCCCGCAGGTCTCTACGTGTGCACCTACATCTCCACCGCACGGGACGGGACCTCGCGGTTCTGCAATCTGCACTTCAGCGCGTGGCCGAACTACCGCACCCATCATCATCAGGCGCATGAACGGGCGCCCGATGCCGGGCATTCGTGTGAGGGTTGTGCCGTAAGTAGTAGTAGTGGTGGTGCCAGCACTGCTAACGCGACCGCGACCGCGACTGGAACTGTGACTGCGACTGCGATAGCTACCCCTCCCCCTGTCCCTGTCCCTGTCCCTGCCCCTGCCCCTGCTCCTGCCCCTACCCCCACCCCTACCCCTCCCATGACTCTCACCGATTTCCTTCTAGCCGTCGAGGCGGAGAGCACCGAGCCCCCAATGCATCTCCTGCCCCCGCCCATCTCCCTAGAGCCGGAACGAGAGGTCAGCACCACTCCGACGACACCCACGACCCCCAAAGACCAGCCCCACCCCCAGGCCGCATACAACTCGTTCTTCAAACGCACCAAAGAAGGCCACTTCATCTGCACCTTCCCCGTCCCCACGAGGACCAGGACGACAACAGCCGCCACGAAGCCGTGCGGATGGCGTCTTGGGAAGTGGCATAGTTTCAGGAAGCATTTTTGGCGGCAGCATATGCCCCAGGAAAACGCGGGGGGCTGTTCTTGCAGTGTCAGTAACAGTAACAGGAACCCGAGTAGCGGTAGTACTCACGCTAATGCTGGCAGGGGCGGTATCGCTATCACCGCCGAAGCTAACCCCTTACCTGGGCAGCTCCAGCGCCGACGGTCTTCCACGGTGTCTACTTTGGCTGCTTCGTGTGTTCCAGCGGCTTCGTGTGTACCACCGGCTTCGTCCGTCCCAGCGGCTCCGTATGTTCCAGCGGCTTCGTCCGTTCCACCGGCGCCATATGCATATACCTCACCGACCCCGCCCACAAACCCAGTCCAGCTAGAACTGCTCCTGCAATCGCAGCAGCAGCGGTACAGACCGCCGCCGCGACCGCAGGCGCAGCCGCCGGTCATCCGACAACGCCAGCCACGGTTCTGCCCGCTCTGCGCCGGGGATTTCGGGAATCTGGTCCCACTGGTCCAGCATCTGGAGGTCGACCACGCCACGGAGTTTCCGATCTGTATGTTGTGTCTGTCGTGGCGGGCGGATTGGTGGGGGCTGCTGCTGCATCTGGAGGAGGATCATCCGGAGTGGGATGGGTTGTTCGAGGATCCGTCGGCGGTGCGGCGGGGTTTGTTTGCTTAGAGCGGCGTCTTTGAGGGCTCTGGGATTTATGATATCACAATCAACTGTCATATTAAGATGTATGTAAATAATATTCTCGATAGCTGGATTTCGAAGAACACGCGACAGTGTGATACATACTAAAAAACAATGCGAGTGAGGGATTCATGTACTGTACTAGCGCTTCTGAATCACAAAATGTAGACAAATTAGGTACGTTATACTTGTTGTTAATATCCCTTGTTCTCACCATGTATTTACCTGATCACAGTAGTATAAGACTTTCAATCACCTGTCCCACTGCACAGCGCATAACAGCATTCGACATGTGTAAGTAATCCATCGCTCAACCTCCGAGAAATGCAAAATAAAAGATCCCAGCCAGTGAGTGCATCGGGAGACCCACCCAGTCGCATCTAGACCAAACATGCGAGCATGCAGCGCCCCACTCTTACCGAGTACTCCCCTCCAAAAACAAAAGTAAAAGCCCAACGCGGGGGTTGAACCCGCAACCTTGAGATTAAGAGTCTCACGCTCTGCCGATTGAGCTAGCCGGGCTGGTTGGTTGAAGTGCTGTCGCATGCTTGCGTACATATACCCCAACAAGCTCTACTCTATAGTCGATGACTGCATCATCGCTTGCACACCTGACAGTCAGTCTGAGGTAAAGACAGGGGTTGTGGTGGACAAAGCTAGTCTAACCCCCGAGGCTGAGCTAGCACGTGCTTCTAGAAACCAACGAATTCCGAGATCTGTGGCTGTGTAGCAAAATATGGATCGTTGCGGTGGTTGTATATACTTGCGGGAGAGCCTTTGCCCGCTGCGAGGTACCCGGTCAGCTGGCAGTCCACCTACACACGCGTGCTATCATGAAGCAGCACAGATCAATCATTATGACCTGCAAGCCACTTCGATGATTCGCAACATGTGGCATTCGACTGACCGTCATGTGTGTATACATCATCGCCGACGCTCACCGAGTCGGCGGTAGCGGAGCCGAGTGCCAAGGCGTAGTACCCTCTCGGGATTTATGAATGCCTGATAATCCAGGCAGCACATCGCAGCGCAGGCATTCCGGCCGACTGATCGCCTCTCTCACAACAAGAGTCGGCGCTGATATGCATGGGGTCGTGCGGACTGAAATAGATATTTCTGGCGTAGGCCTATAAGCAGACGGGCGGTCGTGGGATGGACCGCGAGCCAAATCGTGCGAATTGCTATACAGGAGGCAAGAATCCCTGCCCCAAATATTAGCGCATCGGCAATACCACCAAGAGAAGATTGGGGGGTTACAGGTCAATCGAAATCAGAAGTGGAAAGGGTCAGTTCGATTGATGGATGAGAAGGTAAAAGGTCAGCAGACTATATGCAGGATGAAATGGTGGAAGAAGGAAGGGAGAGAAGAAAAAAGTCGTAGGAAAAATGACAGTCAGTCGGACCTGCTGCAAGTACACGCTCAGTCGCCCGCATACAGTTCTCCAGGCCCAGACCTCCCCAACTAGACCTATATCTACCAAGTAGAATGTGATGCTTGAACCACCAGATTTACAGATTTATGTTCATGTTCATCATATTCACAAAGAAGCAAAGAAAAACGTAATCATCACACATCACAAGGACAGATTCGCGCAGCTGAACGCCGGCGAAACCGACCCGGCATAATCTGCAATGATCGCCTCGACGGCCGCATACAGCCCCGGGCCCAACAGAAACAACCCACACGCCATGATAAACACATGGATCGCCGTCATGATGCTGCGCCCCGCGCCGGCGAACAGCTTGCCCTTGTATAGTTGCCAGTACGCCACGGCAAAGAAGATAAATCCGAAGAACGAGTCAAACGCCGCACCCAGCAGAGACAGGAAGTCGCCCATGCTGGGGATGACCTCCGAGAAAATGAAGCCCAGAATCCAGATCGCCGCCATCAGGCCCAGCCACACCCCCCAGCCGATGACCGTGTTGCTGTGCGCGTGGCGCGACCGACCCATCAGATGTCCGAACACGAACTTGGCGCTGACGTTGGCGTAGATGACGGCGATAATGAGAGTGGGCGCGATGACGAAGCCAAAGGAGGCCTTCTTGTACGCGACCGTCCCAAGACTGCCGAACGCCGGTGCGGTGGAGTACTGACCCAGGTAGCGGAATCCGATGGCTGGGGGGACGATGAACAGGATAACAGAAATTCCAGTAAGGACGGCGAGGGCCTTGGGGAAGTCCTGCGGACGCTCCATCTCGGCGATAAAGCTCGGGAAGAGGATCTGGGGCACCCAGAGAAAGGTGATGTTGAGGACTGCGTTCATGCAGTTGACCCAGGTCGTGCCGGGAAGGGGAAAGGCGTAGGTGCGCACGGGACCGTCGGTGGGGTAGTTCCCGTTGTACCCATACAGTGGCGCTGTCTCAATCCCCGCAAAGATAAGGAACAGAAGTATGGCAATAGCCATACAGGCCGCTACAGAGGTAGGTTAGCACCATTACGCGCACGTGGGGTCTAATGCTTTCCACCCGAGAACTCACACGAGAACATGGACATGAAAGAGACATGGTGCAGCGTCCGAGGAACGGAGAGCACCACGCCCATGATCGTGCAGATCACCGAGAACACCACCGTGCAGAGGGAGTGATCCGACAAGGTGTTGAGAATCTTCGCCCCGGTCAAGATGTGGAAGCCGATCAGGAGGATGTTGTTCGCCATCAGCATGAACCCGGCAAATGCGTAGGCGATCCGACTCTTGCCAAATGCATAATACCCGAAGTCGCCTGCCCATGCGATCGTTAGCCTCGATCTCGAGTCGCAAGAACCATCCACCAGAGCTTCTTACAAATATTTCGGATCTGTGGATGTTTCATGATGAACTTGTGCATGGTCGTTGAAGTGATCCAGAACAGGATCCCGGAAAGTAACATGGTGATAATCCCTGGCACCCACCCTAGAACTCTGGAAATCCAACAGCTGTTAGTACCCATAACACACAATCACGGGATCGGCTTAACTCACGAGAGCGACCAGGACTGCGACATGATAGCCAGACAAACCTGCTCTCCGCACAGCAGCCACGCTCCCTTCTGCCACGACATAGTCCGGAGCTGGATCTCATGTTGGTTGTCTGTGGAATGCGCACAACCGAAAATTAGCCATCATCATCGCCATTTGGGACAGCCATCCTAGCCTACCCTCATTCTTGAGCGCATTCAAGATCTCCGCCGAACTGTATCCATCGGAATCGAACTCGTCGACATCGGCGGGCTGCTGCACCGGCTCCTTCTTCTCGTCGTGGATCATCGCGAAAGAGTTGGAGTTGTTGTCGAAGTGCGCGATTCAGCAACGAAGTATGAGGGACTCGTATTTCCGCGGAGGCTGCAGGGTTTTAAACAATCAAGATGTTCTAGACGCAGCACTAGTGGAGGGCGGGTTGATTGGAGTGCTATGGCGTGATAGCGCGGCCGATGTTCGCGATAAGACCCCAGATAGCCAACCAGGAACATGCGTTCCTCTTTAGCTTGCTGATGGGCGGAGCACGATGGAGGCAAACTCAGATGCGAACCACCTATGATGAGGATATGAAAGTAAGAGTAAGAAAAAAAAAAGGAAAAGAAAATTTCAGCAAGCTAAGCAGGCGCGCTGGGCAGTGGCAAGGAAGGATTTCCAGGAAGACAGAAAGGCGACCGATGGAAGAAGGAAGGTCGAGCTGACTGCAGCACCTGCAGACGGTCCACGGTGTGCTAGTCGGAGATGGCCGAATCTGGATTGGAAAGAGGCGGCCAATGTTACCCTGCCATGACCCTTACATAATCGGGGTGACCGTGGACAAGGTGGTGTCACTATCTGCCAGTGATGGTTGCAAATTGATTGTAGAGGAATATGGTCAGTTGGTCAGTTGGCATGGATGGGCGAGATTAAGTTGACAGCCTTGTGGTTGACACTACAAATTAAGGTTGCGAAGTGTGTTCCTGGAGGGGTTGGCAGGGGTTCCACTGGCTCATGCGAATTCGCACACCACGTGTGCTGTGAATGGCGTCATTTGGCAATGATGGGCAACCCATGCTAAGCTTTGCACATTCTTTGTCAACTCGGATGTTTGGGAGGCCTCGTATTGATCATGTTTACATCCAGTGGCTTGCGTGATTCTCGAATCCTGCGATCCTTCGACCAAGTAGCTAGATAGACCGTAACTTAGCAACGGCTAGGGCTACCGCCGTGCAACCTACCTCATCACCAGATACGATGCGTTTGTATGACCTATCAAGGCTAGCAAATTTGAATTCGACTATGTAGCTCTCACTGTGTTGAAGGAAAGTCCCACTTAACTTTGAACGGGGTCTTGATGGTGGATAAATCATCACCCCCACAGCAGCGGTCGGCAGCTCCGGGCTCCATTTGTGATACCCACTGACCAGCTTTACTCGACGCTCAATTCAAAGACTATTTGAATAGGCATATCCCTTTGCTGCCAGCAACATAAGCAAGCTCTTGGGTTCACTTGCACAAGATCCTCCCGATGCTCTGTAGCAATGGCACAGCCCGAAACAGCACTGAGCACTGCACTTGACTTTCCTACACGAGAGTTTTCGTTCTTGCCTTGCGCCAATGGATCGCACAAGCAAGGACTGAGATGGGTCTGGAAGCAGATCAAGATTTGGCAGAAAAGCTTCAGAAGAGAAAGCGGTGAGTTCATGAGAGCACTATTCCACTTCCGGTGACTAGACTTAAACAAAGTCCGTGATGCCAAGACCTGCATCTGTTCAAGTAATTCTGCCTGAACCATGAGGCAACCAAAGCGACCAGTATGTTGAAGCTACAACATCCTACTCTTCTGTCGGATCCGACAACGGTCATGTGACAGCAAAGGCTGGATACTATGCCACACTCTAGGACCCCAGCAACGTTTCGGGTCTCTATGCTCTGGGTATGTGTAAATTTACTACTGACCAAGGCATGATGCTTCGAAAGAACCGGCCTCTCTTCGAGCATACACATTGTTTAACTATAGTAAGAACTATCTCTCTTACACCAGTGTTGTGACTCTACATCAAGTGGCACTTAGAAAGCATGATTTCACAAGGTCCAGGTCTGAGACTTACATTTCACCCTTTATAACTTAGTAGTCGCAGATCAGGGCGCTGATGCAGTCAGCATCTCTGACATTATTGTTCCCCTAGTATATCGACGGCCAACCCAGTCACATATAGATTTCCGTCTGAATTTTTCCGCTGGGAACGTCGGCCGATGGTGATGATTGGCATATGCTGAGGTCTCATGAGTTGCTCCTGGGCGAGGTGCAGATCTATGGGGTGTGGATTCGCAGGAGGACGGATCCGACGGTACTCTCCATCACGTGGAGATGTCTGCTCTGCGAAAGTATGTCAAAGCTGTTGTTTGCTCCAGTTGAGGGCTTGAGGGTGCTCGATACTGTTGTACTGGAGGCGGGACTTCAGGGTATTCATCGAGCTTGTGACGGGTCCGCGAAGTTATGGGGTGACACCGAGAACATGCGAAGAGCCTAGCTATTATGGGAGGGAGGGAGGGTGAGGATCTGGAAGAGCAGGAGTCGCCTCTTCTGCAAACGAGATTACATCTTTTCTTGCTCAACCTAGCGGGGTTTGAACGGGACACGCCCGAAGTGGCAAAGGAGATGGACTGGTAGTGACGCTTCATGAGGTGAATGAGCTCTGCCTCAAGATAGTCTGCCCCACTTTCCTCGCGACTCGTCACAATGAGAAGACAGTAGAAGAACAAAAGAGAGATGGAAAAGCTTTCCCCAACGGCTCTTCTGGCGCAAAATGCTTTCCGTACCGACGTCTCGCATCGAGTCCAACGCTTGCATGCTGTACTGTGGACTGGTCAAGTCTCCCAAACAAGATACTAATCCTCATCCGTCAGTCGAAAACGTGTGGAGCGAACATACCCACCCGATCATGCATGATCCTGCTCTAATTTCGACACTTTTGTCGCCATAGCACAAGTCCATAATGATCAAGGTGAGAAGCTCGGCGGTCCTAGATCATTTACAGGTGCTTGGTTGCTGGGCGCTAACATTGACTTGTAAATAAAATGCTTAGCAATCAAAAAAGACGCCGACAGCATCTGCACAGTCTAATTCCCCGACGAGGTATCTGATGTGGGTGCAGGTACTACTGCATTTCTCCATCCCATCCCGCCACAACACGGAGATCGACACCGCCGACAACATAAGAAGACTTGCAGCATTCAATTTTCCGCCAAAGAGCCCTCAACCTCGGACCAGGTCGCAGACCATGTGTGCTGTAGAGCACGGAATGCGGTGCTATTCAACTGCTAGCATGCATTTAGGATAATTCTGCGATCAAAAATCGTCAGGAGGTCTGCGCCAAGCAAGACGAATACCCTCGACATGCATCGGCTGGGTAAATCGACAGTCCCGGACAGGGCCTCGACACAGCATCCAAGTAAGCCGAGTACATTAAAAGCATCAGATATAGCATCCAAATAGCATCCGTGAAGGTGTCTTGAACCCCCAGTGGTTCTGGCCGTGCCAAGACGAGCCGACAAGCAGCGCAGCACAGCCACGATGGAGTCAAACATCCGCGCTCTTGGCAACCCCGTCCTGAAACGCCCTCCTGCTCCATTTGTGGAAGTTCTGCTGGAACCGCTTGCCAGCTAACCCCCGGATATGCGCGCATTGTGCTTGGCATGTGTCGAAACTCCGCTTCTTCCGCAAAACCCTAGATGAAGCGGTGTCGCCTCCGTCTCAGCAAGAACACCAACCGACAAGCTTGGCGGGGTCACTGCCGACAGTTGCCATGCAAGTGCTTGAACGCCTTAGTTGATGCTCTAGAGACGATAGTCCTTCCACCTATGGCAAAGGGGGTCCAGCCAAGTCTTGGGTCGACCTCCTGATGATGTATACTCGTTTAATGAGGGCGCTTGGAAGGTGAAGATGGCACCACCAGCACCCATCCATCAAGCTATAAAGACATTGTCTCCTATCCCAGCTGTCCTGACAATCCATCAACCAACTCACCTTCTCACCTTCTCTTCCCTTCTTTCTCTTTATTCCAACTATAGTCTTTTGCTCTCCTTCCATTCTACACAATGACCAACCTCAAGTGGATCATTGCAGTGGCCGGCCTCCTGTCTGGACAGGTCCTGGCTGCTCCTACTGCCACCACCCACGCTAAGCGTGCCACTGTCAGCGACGTATGTACTGTTTCCTCCTTGAACGTGTGCAACACTAACCTAGCTACTCCCCCGTAAAGAGTGCTTTCGGCTACGCCAGCCTGAACGGCGGCACCACCGGTGGATCCGGCGGAACCACGACGACCGTCTCCTCGTACGCGGCCTTCACCTCGGCCGTCAGCAGCGACGACAAGAAGGTGGTGTATGTCAGCGGCACGATCAGCAAGGCGGCCGACCAGGTCAAGGTGGGCAGCAACACCTCGATCATCGGCAAGGACGCCAACGCCATCCTGGACGGATTCGGCCTGCTGGTCAAAAAGAAGGAGAACGTGATCATCCGCAACCTGGGCGTGAAGAAGGTGTTGGCCGACAACGGCGATGCCATTGGTGTTCGTACGTGCCTACCCCATTGCCCGCCCCCCCTTTCAGATAAGAAAGCCCTCCAAGCGGACGCTGACTGCCATCTGCAGAATACTCCAACAACGTCTGGATCGACCACTGCGACGTCTCCTCCGACCGCGACCACGACAAGGACTACTACGACGGTCTGATCGACGTCACCCACGGTTCCGACTACGTGACCATCTCCAACACCTTCCTCCACGACCACTGGAAGGCCTCGCTGGTGGGCCACTCGGACAGCAACTCCGACGAGGACACCGGCCACCTGACCGTGACCTACGCCAACAACTACTGGTACAACATCAACTCGCGCGGCCCCTCCTTCCGCTTCGGCACCGGCCACATCTACAACAGCTACTACCTCGATGTCAGCGACGGCATCAACACCCGCGACGGCGCCCAGCTGCTGGTCGAGTCCAACGTCTTCAGCGGCTCCAAGAAGCCCCTCTACTCGACCGACAGCGGCTACGCCGTCGCCAACGACAACGACTTCGGCGATGGCGAGAACGCCGCCGACAAGGGCACGTTGACTTCCGTGCCGTACAGCTACACTCTGCTCGGCTCGAGCAAGGTCAAGAGTGCTGTTGTGGGCACGGCCGGACAGACTCTTACTTTCTAAGCTTGACTAGCTTGCCTAGCTTAGCTTCGCTCTGCCGGATGAGCGGGGTTAGTAAGGGGGTAGTGGATAGCAGTGGTAGTGGTGGTGGTTTGTCATTCGTTTAATTTCTTAACGGGCTCTGATTTCTCAGGGCCTTTTCTTTATCCAATTGAGTTGGTATTGGTGATCCTTGGTTCCTCGGTCTTTCGTAGAGATGGGCAGATGTAGTCGTCACCGCTGGCGCCAAGAATGCTCGATCCGGACAATGTGAAACTGCCATGGCCTCGCCAAGGGCTTGTTGGGGCCCCACAGGCACCCGCGCTCGGGCCAGCTGTCCCGCATGGTTCGTTTAATCTTCGGCAATTGAGGCCCTGAGTTGGGTTGGTATGCGGCTGATGAATATGTCGGGGTAGTGTTAAATGAGATGTGTTTCAGGTACCGCTGCGACATGGCAGCCGAATGACCTGTCATGACGGAGACACATCCCATAGGTGAACATCCATAGACTGCACCCCTTGCATTGGTGAGATGAGTCCACCAGGGTAGACCACATAGTATTTGTGTGTTAATGGGTATAGCAAAGTCCCCAGTCCCTTCAAATCCCAAACCAGCACACCTCCTTCCTTCCCTCCAGACAACATCTAACGCCTACCCAAATCCCCTTTCCACACTCAACCCACCCCAAACCAACCCCCCCCTAAGCCCCCCGAACGCTCCCATCCAACCTCACCACCCAAACCCTCGTCTCCCCCATCAAGAACATCTCCCCAGCCTCCCCAAACACAAAATTCGCCACCCCCCCTTCCACCCTAATCTTCCCCAACAACACCCCGCCCGCCGACCAAACATTCACCCCATCCCCGCACCCGGCATACACATTTCCGTGAACATCCACCTTAATCCCATCGGGCACGCCCTCATCCGCCATCGCAAACACCCGCCGGTTCACCAGAAACGGCTCCCCGTTGATCGCCGTGACATCGAAAGCGTATCTACGCCAGCATAGTTAGCCACCCGCCCGGGTCTACAGTCACATCCACACCCCAAACCCCCGACCCCCACAACCCCTTCCACAGCTAACCATCACGAACAAGACAAGACAAGACAAGGGAACAAACATACATAGTGGCCGCCCTGGTCAGATCCACCGTGCCATCGCCGCGCGCCGCCCCGGTATCCGTAACATACACCGTGCCGCCCCCCGGCGCAAAGCAGATGCCATTCGGCTTGTCGAAGCCGTCCGCGACCACGCGGACCGCCTTTGTGGCGGGGTCGTAGCGGTACACCTGGTTCGGGAGCCGGGGGGCCGCCGCCGGCCCCGCACCCCGCAGACCCTGGATGTAGGCGTAATCCGGGTCGGTGAAGTAGATGCTCCCGTCGGTGGGGTGGATGGCTACGTCGTTGGGGGAGTTGAACGGTCTGGAATGGAAACTGGTGAGTAAGGGGCTGCTGGTGTAGTTGTTGTTGTTGGTGGCTAGGGAGAGGGTGTAGAGGCCTGCCGGGTGGGTGGGGTCCCCGTCCCCTTGGCCGCAGAAGAGGATTTCGTGGTTGTCGTTGTAGGTGTAGGCGTGGCCGCCGTTGGGGTTGGGGATGGCCGGGGTGGGCGTGATGAGTTGGGCGGTGAGGGGGCGCGGGTCGTCGAGGCTGAGCTTCGAGATTTGGATGGTGCTGGTGTTGGTGTCCGGGTCCGTGAGGATGTTGCTGGTCATGTACAGGGTTCGCGGTTGGGGGATGTAGATCGGGGCTTCGTGGGCGAAGGCGGTGGTCGTGTTGTGGTTTGTGGTCAGGATGCTGAGGGTGGGGTGCGGGCCGGTTAGGTTGAGGAAGTCCGGGTTGTGGACTTCGAAGGCCGCGGGGAGGGACGCTGCTGGTGTCCAGGTGGGGGTGAGTGCGGTCGTGGTCATTTTGGTGGTGGTGGTTGCGGATGTACAGTACGAGTGCGGATGGTGGTGCGGTTGCCCTTGCTTTATCTATCGTTTGGAGGCAGTCCATGTGGTTGAGGCATGATGTAAGGGGCGCGTTGATCATTTGCTTGCGTCGGACAAGGTTTTCCTCAAGTACTGCACCACTACCACGGGGCCTCTGCGTTGTCCTGCATTGCCTGTTTCGGGCCGCTTTGGACCCCCGTTACGGGCCAAGATTGATTAGGGTTGGGTTGCATATCTGACCTGCGGCCACTTTGGGGGAGGATCGCCGATCCATGGCGGGTGGTCTCACCGAGGTTTCCCCGGTGCGGAGGTGTCGGCGTACAAGATGGACTTGGGAAGACCGTTGAAGACTTGTACCCTACGAGTATTGATCTCTTTGTCTCGCTAGTCTCGTCTTTTTGAGTAGTCACAGAGGCACAGCGGGAGTCGAATGTAATCGGCTGACATGGAGGGATATCTGGGCTAGTTCGGAATCCTATTCCGAGGACGATAACCGGTTCCGGCCCCCATTGCACTCCCTATTGTAGAGCCCGATCGACTTAGCCGTTTCACTAGCTAGAATAAGCATTGCTGTCATACTTGAAGCTTCGCCATCTGGTTTCGACGCTTTCCACCGATCAGTCGTTCGTAAACACATAACGCACATAATGCATGTTCATACATAATAAATCTCCGTACGGAATTCATGTTATAAAGATCACAATGTACCCACGGAACACTGAGATCCATTAAGTCATGTTCACCAGCATCTCCTGTCAGTATATAGACTAATTCGATGCATATGGCAAGTTAGAAGAATACTTAGCCATGCTGTATAATCTGAGTCCCTATCCAGCTCATCTGGACGTGTGCTGTGTTTGGAGATTGGGTTTACACTCTCGCCGGACCGACGTCTCCATACCTCGATCTTTCAGGGTGTCAGAAAAGGAAAACTAAAAGGAAGATCCGAATTGGAAGAAAAACTGGACAGTATGTTCTCCGAGTGGGGATAGCAACTGCTAAGCTCGAGAGCTCCCCACTCCTCACTGCCTACCCACCCTATGACTCTAGTCTCCCTTATTTCACGGTCTTGCATAATCCCTCGCCTGCGAGCTGATCAGCTCACACAGGAACGAGACCCTGGATCCACGATGCATGACACCTCCATCCGACTGCGCGATAGGGGATGAGAGCTGGGCTGTGAAGCATGATATCATTCCAAAAGAAAGAAAGAACAAAAGCACCGCAAAGAAATGCGCACCTCCGTACTTCCATTCCCATCGACAAGACCAGCCAGAGAGATGAGTGAAAAGCAGATAGCTAGCAACGAACCATCCCGAAAGAAGCTCACAGCACCCGTTCCTCATGGCCTAGAGCTCAAGTCCCGACCGTCTAGTGTACAGTACACACTGCGGACCATGGCCTAAAAGACACCCGTCATTGCACCTCTACCTCTAGCCTCGTAACCAGCCACCACCTCACACCAGCGGATTACACCACCCGCCACCAGCGCAGCGGAACCTCTCGCACACTGGTCCAGTCCCACCCCCTCGCTCGCCAGGTGATACAAGCACTACGCCAGTGTCCCAGCCCGCAATCGGCGGAGCTAGCGCATACAGGCAAGCCCTACTTGTGCCCCCTCCACGCGAGCTATCTCCCCACCTCAAGCCGTGGGATGCGTGGCTCAGCCTGGGTTCCCGGAAATTACTTTTCTTGGGGTCCAGCACAACGGCAACTCGTTCTCATGTGATATAAACTCGGGCGACAGACTAAAGAAAAAAAAAGGTATGTATCGAGGAGCCAGGAATGGGATCCTTGTCTAGTGCGAAGTGTTAAGTGTCGCTTAGCGTGCCCCCCTCTCCTCTCCCCTGTCAGCTTTTAGTGGGAGTGGCGTTGTGGGTTCGGGTCTGGACATGTCGACACGGACACTGGACACTGGACACTGGATAGGGGAGGGTGCGCTTTGGGGTTAATTTCTACGAGGGAAAGGTGTTTGAGGTGTTCTTGGGGGGATTATGGGAGCTTTGTTCATGGGGTGGGAAATATAATTATTATTGATTACCACTGCGAGGGGAGATTGCTCGGGGATGGGGTTAGTACAAGTCTCTGGTCCCGGTTCTGGGTGTTTGTGCGAACGGTCCTTGCCGCTAACCCAGCTAAGGTCGTGACTAGTGACTAGTGGGATAAGAAGCACCCCCCCTCCCCCCTCGGCTTGAGATAGATTATGGGGTGATTTCAAAGCAGGGGTAAAGCAGGGGTACGCGGTTTTTTCTCTTCGTTTAGGTTCGCTAAGATTAGTGATGTATAGCCACCGCCCACTCTATTTGCTGTTATTGAAACACGTAGCGTGCGGAGACTGATGGGGTGTCAGATTAGTGCTTCTATTTCATCTATAGAATCCTTCTATCCGGATAACATGTGTCACATATATAGTGTAAAATGTGTAAGTAAAGGAAATGACTAAAGAATGTGATGGACCCGGTGATTGGTCCTGTGCTTATCACCGAGCGTTTCCGCCAAAACATTACACCGGCGTCGTGGTGGTCGTGACCGTCGTCTTGACGTGGGGCACGGGGAAACTGCCGGCGGCGTCGAAGTCGATGCTGCGGGCGCTGCTGGTCTCGCTCAGGCTGGGGCTGTGGCGGGTGGCCTCCTCGTCGGCCTCGTTGGTGACGTGGAACTGGCGCTGCTCCCAGATCTCCAGGCGGGTGTCGTGGATGCGCTCGCCGGACTCGGTGCGGTCGATGGTGGAGCGCAGCTGGGACTTGTCGCCGTTGCGGAAGCGCGACAGGTGGATGGTGGAGCTGTCGAAGCGGCTGGTGAACTTGCCCGTCGTCTTGCGGCTGCGCGTGCGGCTGCTGCGGTCGTAGGAGGAGTGGTGCAGGAACCCCTTCAGGTTGAACATGCGCCGGAACAGCGTCCACGTCTGCGGCAGGTTGGCCACGATCACCGCCGTCGCCGCCTCGCGCACGTACCAGTCGACCCACTCGTCGCCGTACGGCTGCGAGATCGAGTAGTACTTCGACAGGATCGAGCACAGGATCACGAACGCCCCCAGCGAGAACACCCCCAGCAGCGTCAGCTTCTTGGTCAGGTTCAGCTTCGCCTTGACCAGCAGCGGCAGCGGGATCGCCATGATCATCAGGTCCGTCGCGACGTTGAGCGCCAGCGAGAGGATCAGGTGGTTGCGGTAGACGGAGCACTGCACGCTCTTCGGGGGCACGCTCCAGTACGCGGAAAACGGGTGGCACCAGCCGCCGAAGAAGAGGATCTCGATCAGCAGGAAGCACACCGCGCAGAACAGGCTGATGCCTTTGACCCATTTGTGCTGCGTCAGGCCCTTGCTATGATGGGGGTTAGTTTGCGAGACCAAACGGAAGGTTGGGCTGAAGACAGGTCTCACGTCATGGTCGAGTACAGCAGCAGCAGACACGCCTTGCACCCCCAGATTGTCCCCAACCACATCTGTTCCACCACGATGACCATCTTGCTGCCCAGGATGCGATCGGGGATGGTGGCGGGATCGATACTGTCGATCTGGTTCATGGGGATCTCGTTGGTTCCATGCTGGGCGACAAGTATGAGGAAGACCGTGAGTAGTATGTAGAGAATCTAGGGTGTATTAGTGGGTGTTGATGCTTCCAGTTGTCGCACGACCCGCAGATACGTACCACTGTCACCAGCATCACATAGTCCTCGATCTGCAGGTTACGAATCGAACCCACTTGCAAGGCACGGGAGACAAATCGCATGAGTGCTATCCTGTCCGTTAGAACCATCGCACAGAACGCATCGTAGTATTGTAGCATACTGATCAGCAGCACCACTGCAAACCACACCCAGGTGTTCGCACTGGACGTCATCCTGGAGTCCAAGTCCGAGAGGCTGGGTGGGGAGCCTGAAAGCGAAGGCGGTTTAGGTTTCGAGCTCCCTCAATATCCGAGTCATCTGGCTGCTCAGAGTTCAAGAAAGATTGTGAGTGAGTGTCAGCCAGGAACCGTAGGGCTGTCGACTCCCTTTTGTTCCTCACGCCGGGTTCTGACACTTGGGTTCGTGTGTTGGTCTCGTTCGGGGAGAGGGGGTTGCCTCGATCCAGTGAAAATAGTCAACGGGCCTGACGCCACATCGGCGGGTCAACCAATTCTTCAGGTGGCTATCGCAAAGTTTATCATTGCGATGGATTAAACAATTGGAGGGGAGGA
>NW_020291498.1:32829-43640 GCF_003184765.1 Aspergillus aculeatinus CBS 121060
AAAGAAAGAGAAGAGAGGCGACTGGGGGAACAAGCCCCTTCTAAAATGACTCGAGGGACAAGGGACCTTCTGGCTGATAAGAATTGGTGGAAATCAACACGGGCTCCAATGGTGAAGCCAGACCCAGGGCTACGGCGTACACGGCCCACCAGTGAACCTCGAAGAGTCGAAACACACAATGTCGCGCATGGACAATGTCCGGATTGGGAGAGCAGTGCTCCAGCGCACACGTGGTTCCCTCGGCCGATCGCGGCGATCGATCCAAGAGGCCGCCCTCGAGGAGACACTGTGTGCCCTTGCACCTGCTGAGATGGCAGCGATCGGCACACTTAGAAAAAAGGTAGAAACTTTTATTCTTTTGTGTGCGCTCATAGGGCTGTTTGTACCATCTACACATATTCAACAGCATGGGAAACGTGTACACATTTTGATGATCTGGTTTCGAGTGGTTTCTCTGACCTGGAGTGAGAGCCCAAATTCAGGAGTGGCAACCCCAGGAAACCCCGCGAGTGCCGACTTTCAGGGGGGAAAGGGAGTGGGAGGACTCCTGAGAGTCCTGACCCAGCCAGCCAGAGCTGCCAGGTTGTCAAGGCAGGAATGATTAAGCAGCCTTGACATCATTTGGGCCGATTGGACTCATTGGAGGCAATCTATCTTTGAAACGCTTTCCGCGGTTTTCCTTTGGACCGGCAAACTCTAAACGAGCCCAAGAAAAATCTTTCCCGCATCCCGCAACTGTGTTTGTTATCGTTTCCCGAAACATGGCGCAGGTCAGATCATTGACCCAAACCCAACAACTCACTGGGTGATACAGCACCAGTCTGATGTTGCGTCTCTTGTTGCCAGCTCTTGAGCCGTCTGCAACAACCGAAGCACCAGATGAAGCAGACTTCAACTTATCCAGGGGACGGCGAAGGAGGGAAAAGAAGGAGGTCGGATCGATATCGGAGACCGGGATTAGGGCCCTCGGGGCTCGACCGGAGCGGGTCTAGCGCCAAGCTAGTATCCGATAGGCTGTCCACCGGAAGGCAAATAATAATCTAAGTGCCAGCCTATGGCATAGCCTACGTTTACGGTTCCAGCTTTCAGCTTGCCTTCCTTATCACACGAGTCATATAGACATGAAAACCCCCACGGCGGCATCCCGACATCAAATCATCCAGACTGCACAAACTGGAAGGATGCAAACTCAAATTCCTGTCGGCCTTGCTTGCTCCCCTCGGGACAATTTAGATTGAGGTTGCTCGTGTCGGTCGGTGCCACGGTCGAATTTGGTATTCTTACGTCCGAGGGCCGCCCTGGTGCCTGGCCCATCCCAAGGTTATGCAGGGATGCTGACCGTGGCGCTGCTGCAACTCTGTTTTTAAGCGGCCTTTCCATGGAGATCTTATCGCTCCCAATCAAGGCCGTCGGCGAGAAGCTCCCTCGCTGCATGCATCGATCAGTTGATCCGGAGGGGTGGACTATACTTATACTTTGCTACTGCTTATGCTGCTTACAGGGGTCTTCAATCAATGCTCCTGCTTCTTTATGCACCGGAACGTAAAACAAAACAACGCGATTCATCCCTGAACCGATATCGCATCGCTGCTCTGCAGTCAGTCAGCCCATACATCCCACATCGAAGCCATCCTGACACCTCAAGCACTGAGTCACTATGTCTGCCAAAGAACCAAGACATACATACCTTGGCGACATTCTTGTCCTCGCACTCTGATCACCCCATCTTACCAGTCGGGTATATTCGACGAACCGAAAGGCTTATCAGATGCCAACGATTGATTGGCTGGTATTCAACGTCGAGGTTGACATTATCAGAAACCTATTGTCATGGCCGGGGCCAGTGAGGTGAGGCGCGTCAGTCCCGACTCCCGGCTTACCCCAAACTTTTCCGCCCCACACCGCGTCCACTCCCGAGGACTCTTGCCCACCGAGTACCTTGGCGGAGGCAGATTCGCCAAATGCTTCCTGTTCAGATAGCAACGGGTGAAATGCCAAGATGGGGTTGTAGATGGTGTATATGGATACATCCGAGTTGAATTCTATACTTGAGACATGAAGGAGTTGTAGTTCATGCGCAGAAGACTGGGCAGAATGTCTAGTAGAGATCTCCATCTTAATGAGCGAGGTTATGATCCACGGGGAGTGGATATTATTCTTCCATGGTGGATACGGGATCAGCGCTCGCAGGTTGTTAAAGATTGATAATAAGAACTCAAGCAGTGCGCTGGTTTTTGGTGTATGTGCTGCTGGGATCAGCGGTCATGTCCATGTCAGTCTTGCGAAGACGTAGTCGTAGATGGGGGTGGTTGAATGACTCGACTACTACTCGGTAAGGTGCCTTGAGAACGTAAAAGTGGAACTGGATTAGATAATTTGAGATCTGCCGGTTTTATCACAATCCATGATTGGCATTTGTGGAAGAGCTTCAGATCATGCCTATAGAGGAAGCGGTAGAGGTAAATGAAGGCGGTCATAAAAAGTTACCACTGGCCCACATTTACGTTCTGAAGGCACCCGGGCATAGTAGTTTGCTGGCTAATGCATGCATTGTTGCTGATTAAGCGGGCACAAATCGCCGCATTGCATTGGACACACTATACACTATACGGGGCGGGACTTCCGATGCAGCACCCACGACCCTTTCCAGAAGCTGCACACCGTTTCTGAAGCTATGGACTCCCTAGAACCTTATTCAATGGAAAGCAAGACACCGGCTCGGGCTTTGTTCGGAGAAGGAATACCGGCCAATGACCATATTCATCCTTTGCTCCGTGCTGAAGGATTCCGGGTGGAGCGACCTCGTGTGTGCTGAAGAATAGGGAGCAATAGGGTGGATGTAGGTTTTCCGGAAGTTTTCCGGCGCAAGAGCCTCACCATTCGTCTAAAATGGTGGTTGTTGACCTAGTATGTAAGGCGGTTCAGGGTACGGTGCAGAGGGGACTCCGTGGAAGGGGGGGTGGGTGGAATGCGGCTTGTTCGGATACGAGGCGTGGGATGGCATGGTTCGGGAGGGGGGGATATTGCTTCTCTCACGGTCCAATTTCGGGGCTATTACTCTGGCTTGAGCAAGGAGAAGAGTCTGTTATTCTATAGTTTATCGAATGGTTTGTAGCCTTGGGGTTGGCTTGACTCCTTAACTTTTTCCGGTTGTTGGCGTAGATCCGATCTTGCCGGGTTACAGAGATGCTCGAAATATCAGCATGGATATACCATATTAGAGTAGAGGGGATCTGGGAGAAACTATGGCCTGTATCTGCAGGTATATCTTCGAGTCATAGGAGGAACTGTGAACGTGTTGCTTCAACTGACCTGGTTATGACTCATCAGCCATATTGTGGCTGGTAAGTCACAGCTTGGTTGTGGCGGTGCCAGGCGCTTCCCATGTACATGAGAGTTCTACTTAGTACGATCGCCAGTATAGGATTCTAACAATGTGGGTCCTGGTTACCTAGCCCTTTGGGGATTCATTCTCTTTCGTAGCTCAAGTGCTTATAACTTGAGTGGATCATGATACAATGTTTTTCTCAACACCACGTTCTACGGCCCAAGCTCACTCACCTCACATATTCCCCAAATCATGTGCGGATAACGTTGAGCATATTGTTCTCAAATGACATGCAAAACATACAAATACTGACTACTGCGGCTGGAAATGCTAAAGGCTATCCATCGAGGCTCTCCACGACAGCCCTCTGCATTGCTCCTGAATAACCTCCAATAGCCGTGCGAGCTTCATCCTGCCGGGGCCACCAATCAAAGGTTTTGCATCTCTGAGAATCCGACCTAAGGCGTCTATGAAGGCATCCCAAGGTGTTTAATGCCCCGCCAGAAGTGAGGAGAAGTGGTCTCAAACCTCCCACCCCCTCCCGCCCCCTGCTATTAGGCTTACGCCTCCAGAGATGGAGCAAGTGAGCTTTTGCGTTGTAGATTCGAGTGTAAACTCTCAGCTGTTGTTTGGAAAACCTTGAATTTTTGAAGAGTCTGCATGACTACGTTAAGGTCACAGAGTAGGTGGAACTACAACCGCGGCGCAATACTATACTTGACCGACTTGACGGTCGTCCAACAGTCCAAGGCCTCCTCGCCCATATCCCGACCGAAACCACTCTCCTTGACGCCACCGAACGGGGCGTTGGCGCTCAGCAGCGACCACGCATTGACCGTGACCTGGCCCGTCTCGAGGGCGGAAGTGACCCGATGCGCGCAGTTGATGTCGTTGGTGAACACCGCCGCACTCAGCCCGTGCAGCGAATCGTTGGCCAGGCGGATAGCGTCTTCCTCCGTGTCGAAGGGGGCGATACTCTGTTCTCACCGCGTTAGATCAGCCACCAGACACAAATTGCGACAGAAACTGAAAGACAGATTAGGAAAAGCCACAGAACCTACCGCAACCGGCCCAAAGATCTCCTCCTGCATGATCTTATCCGACTGCCCCACATCCGCGAACGCCGTGTTCTGCACGAAATACCCCTTCTCGCCGACTGGCTCCCCGCCGAACAACAACCGCCGACCCGAGCTCTTCCCCTCGGCGATGTACCCGAGGATCTTCTCGAACTGCGCCTTGCTAGCGACGGGACCCTTGGTGGTCGTCTCCTCCAGCGGGTTCCCGGTCACGGGCGGGTTCTCCGCCGCGGCCTGCGCGTAGGCTTCCAGGAACTGCTCGTAGATGGGCCGCTGGACGTAGATGCGCGACCCGGCGGCGCAGATCTGCCCGTTGTTGGCGGTGATGCCGATGCGCGTCCAGAGGAGGGCGTTGGCCAGGTCGCAGTCCGCGAAGACGAGACTCGGGCCCTTGCCGCCGAGTTCCAGCGACACTTGCTTGAGGTTGCTGGCGGCCGAGGCGCGGAGGATGGCGCGCCCCGCGGCGGTGGACCCCGTGAAGGAAAGTTTGCGGATGTGCGGGTGGTGGGAGAGCGCGGCACCCGCGGAGGGGCCGTCGCCCGGCACGATGTTGACCACCCCCGCGGGGAATCCGGCTTCGCGGATCAGTTGGGCCAGTTTGAGGGCGTTGAGCGGGGTCAGTTCGGAGGGTTTGATGATGAGGGTGTTGCCGGTGGCGAGAGCGGGGGCGAGTTTCCAGGCTGTTATCATTCTGGAAGCAGGTTTTTCAGTATCTGATTTCCAGGTTTCGGGGGGCGTGAGGGAAGAAGGGGATTGGATAAGGATTAAGGTCGTGACGAATGTCCTGCAATGCAGTGCAGTGAAGAAGATAGATCATCACACTTACAGTGGTCCATTCCAAGGTACGATGGCCGCACAGACCCCCAAGGGCTCGCGGAAGGTATAGGCCACGCCTCCCGGGATGTGCAGCGTCTTGCCGTCAATCTTGTCTGCCCACCCTGCGTAGTACCGGATGGTCGACACGGCCTGCGGTACATTCAGGCCCAAACTGTCCGTGTACAGAATGCCGCCTTCAAGCGCCTCGATGGATGCGAATTCCTCTGCGTCCCGCTCGATCAGACTCGCCAGTTTGTGGAGCAGCGCGGCGCGCTCGGGCCCCGGGGTGGCTTTCCATGCGGGGAAGGCGGCCGTCGCTGCCTTCACTGCGCGGTCGATGTCCTCCGGGCTGGCTGCGGAGACGTCTGCGAGGGTCTCACCGGTGGTGGGATTCTCGACGGCCAGAGTGGCATTGTTGGCCGCGGGGGTGAATTCGTTGTTGATGAAGAGGGTGGTTGGGACTGTAGAAAGTCTGTCAGTGGTATGTCGAGGATGAGGAGTTAGTTGAGGGGTATATCGGCGGTACCTTCGATTTGACGGCCTTTGGAGCCGGTAAGTGTGATGGAAGCCATTGTGCTGTAGGTCTGTCGAAGCAAGTATTTGAAGCAGACTTGGTGCAAGCTGTTGTGCTGGAGGATATACTTCTAATATAGCAGGCTACGGGGGAGCATAAGGCTGCCCCGCACCAATTCCGTGGGCATTCCGCACCTCGGAATGTGTTCCGACCGGAGATGCGGGGAACAACTGATCCGAATAGAAAGATAAGTCTCTGTCAGCTTCGCTCTTGATGACTCGAAACTCACTGCCGATCCGACTTATGCTGCTTAGTGATCGCTTCAGTGGTGATGACTGATATGTCTGATGGCGCATCAACCTCATTTGGTCTCCTTGTTCTTGCAAACTTGCATAAGCGGACAACTATGATTCTCTTGAATTGGCCTCTAGGCCAACAGTTTCAGCCACCCAGATGATCCTGTCAGAGCCGTAATCCTCCGCCCGGGTCTGGCTGAATTGAGCTTGCCCTCAGTCTCTGTTCTGATCGCTGAGATGCCGCATGTCGTCATATTGCAATTCGAACGGGGTCGCACAGCATCCCATCATCACGTACAGCCACCGCCATTTGACAATCGTCTGCCGAAAGATCCGGCAAATTGACTGCCCCAGTTCTGCGCCGCCCCTCAAAGCATTGCCCATCTTAGGCATGGTGGACGTCTATCCCGAAAGTCGGGCAGCTTACCCTTCACCCCGGACCGAGATTGTCATCTGACCGTTCACCAAGGGGCATATTGCGCGAAGAGCCAATCTAACTCCTCTTCTGATCTGACCCCCATGCGGATCGGACATGGATTGTCCTCAGGGTCGATCCTCATTTGAGGGAAGACAGAACTATCGGAGTGAATTGGGCCCATCAGGATCGTGCATGTTTGCGGCTTCATCACACGGCATCCCGTTACTCAGCAGGCAAAGGCATGCAGCGGGTGGGGCAAAGAGCGGGTCGGATAAATTGATTGTGGTCGCTGGAAGACATTCAAGAGTTGGAATAACAGCCAGACTAGACTTCCATTCAATAATACTCGCAGGTCGACCAGGATTGATGTTTGGTTGGAGGACCCCGAGGGATCTCTGCGCATTGACACCTTCAAGGACGGGACGGGATGGAGGCAGATGGCAGATATAAATAGGTCATGGCAGGCTGCAGAAGTAGTGTTGTGTCAGAGCGGACGGACACTAGGCATCTTCAAGTTAATCCATTCTTCAACTTTACCACACCATGTTGGTGCTTCTCCTGTTGCTATACCATTTTATTGCTAGCACTGTAGTTGGTGCCAGCCCCAATGGCACTCATTACTCCTATCACGAGCTGTGGATGCTGCAGAACTATTTCTGGCAGAACTTCCTCTATCCCACTAACCGGGGTCATATCGAAGCCAACGACTCCTCTATCTTCGCAGCCGATGTAGGTGCTATTGTGCTGTTGTGCTATTTTCAGTTGCAATGGATCGTATTCCCAATCTATCTCTATACTTGTTCCTCCCCATCTCCACCAATAATGGGTAGCACGGCCAACCAGGTGACGGCTGGTGGGTGCCCGTTTTGTACAGTATTTACTCAGTGCCGTGCCGCTTTTTCCCCCTTCCCCGCACAACTTCCATTTCCACAGCTTCCACATCTCTCTAATATCCTCCCCCATCGCAGGTCCAAGGCCGTGTTCACGCAACTCGCACCTTCGACGGTCGCGAACTCAACAACGAGTATATCTTCGGTCTCTTTTCTCAGCCCGACCACCCCGGGATCTTCGGGCCTCCTATCGCGTACAACATCACCCAGTTCGCGGCCACCGACAACACCGCTGCGGCCACCACCCTCATCACCTTCAACATCACCACCTTCCAGCTGGTGGTGCCCGCCGCGATTGACACCTGGTTCCAGTACGACTCCTCCGGCAAGATCACTCAGTATGACGCCGTCTTCCGCTGGCTAGACTATCTCTTCGTTCCTCTCATGCAGGCAGCGGGGAAGATGTTCCATCTGAACGATTCAGTCCAGATACAGAACAGAGTGGCTGCTCTGCTTGCAGACACCATCTGCCAGACACACCAGGACCACTGCCACGGGGCAAACCTGCAGTACACCTCCAAGGAAGATTGTATTGTGTTCTTGACCCAGAGCGTCCGCTTCGGCTTGCCATACGAGATGGGCCGGAACACCTTGCTGTGTCGCGAAGTGCACGACAACATGGTGCGATTCAATCCGCCCGTACATTGTCCCCACATTGGGCCCGGCGGGGGTGGGTATTGTGTCGATGACATGACCTACCAGCAGGTGGTGCTGGAGAAATACTTCCGACACTCGTGGGTGCCATACGGATATGCGGATCACAACCCCTGGGTGGCTGTAGGAGCACAATGACGGTCAGAACCGATGCAAGACTCACTCTGGAGAGAGAATGTCAGAGAGATTGTGCTGCGAACTTACCTTCTTTAGCCCCAAGACGGAGCATGACAGCTGGTTGACTAAGTGGTCACGGACCTGACTTGCTGCCTACGATACTGACGGCTAGCACATCTAACCGCGATTCTTCGACCCTGTGCGGTCGGATTCGAACCAATCGAGTCAGAATCCGGTCTCTCAAAGGGGATGCAACTGTGACAAGCGAGGGGGCACCTTCATCGCCACCAAGAATGCTCAGGGTTTTCTTGGCGGTTGTGAATGAAATTGTCGATCACGCGCAACACGATTTGGCCCTTTCCGCCCACCACATTGTAGCCCAGAAAATGGATGATTAGGCGCCCCGCGCTGGAAAGCACTGCCTGTCGCGGAGAATGATCGAGACGCCGCACGCCGTGTCAAACACGCATGGGCAATTGAAGTCCGGACCAACTGTGAGCAGTAATCGACGGATTTGTGCTTTTCCGAACCCCTCTCGCTTCATCGCTCCGAAGATGCCTAATGGGTCATGTTGGCGTGTGCGCATGCTAGCATCGGGCCAAGGTGCAATCAACACTGCAACTGCAGAATGCTAAGACCCACTGCGGACCCGTCGCCCTCCCCAGACGATGCTGTCGGCCAAGTTCGTGGAGAAGTTTTCAAGTTGCCCCAAGGCTGAGCAGTGTCTCTCCCACTTTTCTCCTACCATGTGTGGGGATTAAAACATGAGTAAGGTGAGGTGAGGTGAGCTGAGCTGAGCTGAGCTGAGCATGACTGGCCTGAAGCAGAAGATAGGCAACGGGTCCTGCCGCGGAGGTTTAGGTTGCGACAGCTTCAGGGCGGCCAAGCCGGACAAATACGGAGTTGAGCGGAACAGCTGGCTTCGGCCAATCTACGCTAAACGGCCAATCGGGTGATTTGCGCGCGACGTCCATCGTGGTCCGAGCCTACGCCTACTACCTACCTCAGTACTCACTCGACTCCTGCCAATGCTCTGCCTCCTGCTCCTCTTTCGCGTCTCGTATAGCCCTATGGATTCTCGTCGATAGTCTCTGTATGATCGGCCTTTCAGGGCGATACATTCGCAATTATGCCATCCAAGCAGTGGACTAGCCACCACCCAACCGAAACAGGCCGTTCTTCGACGCCGCATCGGGCACTTGGTTCCTGCGCACGACCAAGTCTCCGGGTCGAACCCCTTGCGAGGTTTTACGATCCAGTCGGTTACACAAATGGTCACAGACGGACAACACGCGGAGTGTATACCACCAGTTAAAGCACCAGAGGAGAAGTGATCAGCGAGCGCATGGCGTCAAGGTCGAGGACTGACACGACCAACGTGCCAAGCTACTTGGCCCCTGCGCGTGAATGCAGTCTAATCTCGGCGATGATAGTACCCAGTGCAGCTATCCAGTGAGATTTCGGCTTTGCCGTCGGATTTCTGTGTAGCTATCAGCACGCATCCACCATCCTTCACCCCCCTCCATCCTGACTGATTACCTCCGACACTACTGCTGCCCGGATTCTCCGCCAACCATGGGTCCACGTCCTTCACGGCAAGACTGCCCCCAAGCTCCGTAGTGGGATGTCGTTTAACTTCCGGTGCATCAGCCGAGCCGCTTACGACTCTATTCGTGCAGATCAGCGTGGCCAGTCACCAATCAACACCGCGGACTAGCGACCCAGAAAAGCCGGAGGAGAGGGGGCAGCGAGACAATTCTCTGAAGACGGGAGCTCTGTGCGTGATCAAATGTCTGACATGCATCCTAATCCGGTTGGGAACTGGTGCTCTGTCTCCACCCCCTCGGTGGCCATCCTGCTGTACTGTACCACCCCCGGCACGACCAAACTTCCCCGGCGCAGGATTCAGAGCGAACCTTAGAAGGTATTATCGGAGCCCTTGAGGCGCGTATCCGGTCCTAACACCCTATCAGCCTTCTACCCGTATTATTTTCTTCCAGTTCAGCCAGCCAGTCATTGAGAGAACCTCAACGAAGAACTCAGAGCTTATCTGCTTTCTTGTCGGATCACAGTTAGGCGTGCTCGGCTCATCACAAGAACAAATCACGATCATTGACGAACTGGATGGGGGTGTCCAGCTGCAGTAGCGGCCAAGAATGCCTAGTATCAATATCTGGTCGGAGTTGACGACGATAATCGTCGGCCAAGGCCTTGAGTTACAACAAGTATGATCCGAGAGGGGGTTGCAGGAAACTGATGCCGGTTCTAGACAGCGATATGACACTGTCCTCATGGCAAGCGATTATTGCCTCGCGGACAGACATTGCCCCGAGACCAGAGGCAGATGAATAGATATAAAGCTCCCTGACGGACCCGTCCATTGCTGTCAATCATCATCAGCTCATCTCCTTCTCTTCCTCATCACATCTTTTCTCTCTAATAACAATGAAAGTAGCTGATACCCCTGACTCCGCCTCCACCATCAGCATGACGAACACAATCACCATCACCGTCGAGCAGGACGGCTACTACGATATCAACGGCTCGCGGCAGGAGCCTATTGTCAACCTCCAGCTGGTGACGGGCGCGTCCAAGCTGCGAAGGCAATTAAAAGAAAGCAACGAATTGATCATTTGCCCCGGTGTATACGATGGATTGTCCGCCCGAATTGCAATGAATCTTGGCTTCAAGGCCATGTACAT
>NW_020291498.1:43760-76742 GCF_003184765.1 Aspergillus aculeatinus CBS 121060
CCCCCCCCTCTCCTCTTCCCCCCGGACTCGTGCTACAAATTCCCCAGTTCGGTCCCCATAATTATCCCGGCGGATGCGCTGACGACCCGCTTTAGACCGGAGCCGGCACTACTGCCTCCCGGCTCGGACAGGCAGATCTGGGCCTAGCCCATCTGTACGAGATGCGAACCAACGCCGAGATGATAGCCAATCTGGATCCCTACGGGCCCCCACTCATTGCTGATATGGATACCGGATACGGAGGTAGGACAATCTTTCTACTACCACCAATAACATCTCCACAGAACCGCAGAACTAACACACATCTTGTCAGGCCCCCTGTTCGTCGCCAAATCGGTGCAGCAGTACATCCAAGCCGGCGTCGCCGGCTTTCATATCGAGGACCAAATCGCCAACAAGCGCTGCGGCCATTTGGCTGGCAAGCGCGTCGTCTCCCAGGAGGAGTGGCTGACGCGCCTGCGGGCGGCGAAGATCACCAAGGACCGGCTGCGCTCGGACATCGTGCTCATTGCCCGCACGGACGCCCTGCAGCAGCACGGCTACGACGAGTGCATCAAGCGCCTGAAAGCCGCGCGCGACTTGGGCTGCGACGTCGGCTTGCTCGAGGGGTTCACCTCCAAGGAGATGGCCCGCCAGGCGGTCAAGGACCTGGCCCCCTGGCCCCTGCTGCTGAACATGGTCGAGAACGGCGCCGGACCCGTCATCTCCACCGAGGAGGCCAAGGAGATGGGCTTCCGCATCATGATCTTTTCCTTCTGCTGCATCACCCCGGCCTACATGGGCATCAAGGCAGCGCTAGAGCGGTTGAAGAAGGACGGCGTCGTGGGACTGCCCGAGGGGATGGGCCCCAAGAAGTTGTTCGAGGTTTGTGGACTGATGGACGCGATGCGGATTGACACTGAGGCTGGTGGTGATGGGTTCTCCAATGGTGTCTAGACTTTAGTTTTCCTTTTTCTTCTGTGTGTCTCTGGCATATTGCTTTTCCGGTGTTATTTTGTTTCCCCCTACCCCGTTCATCTCCCCTTTTGGAGATCATTTTCTTTTCTTTTTCTCTTCTTACATATATTTCTTTTCTTATCCTTGACGGATGTGCATGTGGGAATTTGTACCTAGAAGGTTCCGGGGCATCACGCACAGATACACACCCTATTGTATGGGATATATATTGTCGTCTGAAGCAAAATGAATACATCAAACGAAAAGAACAATGATCCTGACCGAGATGGTATCTAATTTCGTATCCTAAATGTTTTTCTTTCTTTGCCTTTTATATCTTGTCTTCGTTTCTTTTTCTTCTTCCTCGATCCATCTCTCGCGACCCCCCCTCTATCCCCCATTCTTAGCTTTTTGTTTCGGTGAAAAAAAGGTATCGAACCTAGACTACGGCAGCGATCATCTGAAAATCATCAACACTATGCGAATAATGCGGATGGAGCGCTTCCCCACCCAACGAGGCGGTTACCTTCCCTTACAGCCCCATTCTAGAGGGTGGTTGTGATGCAGCCTTGTAAGGAAACAGTGGGACTACCTTATCCGTACTACCATGCGCATGTATCCCGTGTCGATCGTTAGACAGACCGCAGCTGAGGGGGGCTGATTATCTGGTGGACTATTGGGTGATCTTACCGGTTTCGAGACTCCTCGGGTGGAGGCGGAATACAATTACTGAGATTTGTTTTTTTGGTGCATGTTTGCTTCTTTCTTTCTTCGCGTTGACTTGACCGAGGATCGACTGGCTGGATGTGGTGTTTATACGTGAAATCCTGGAAGGATGATTTGGTGTTTATTATTATTTTTACGCGAAGGCGCGGAAGGAGAAGAAGAAATTATCGAATGAGACTTTCATCACACATGACACATACACATAATAACATCGGAAGTGGAAGTATGGAACATGAATGAGGCTGGGGACTGTGGATGATGGAGTGGTCGAAGAAAAGGAAAGGAAAAAAGAAAAGAAAAAGAGGTCATCCGCCCAACGACGCTGGCTTCCTCAAGAAACACCTCAACTCAGGTCAAAGAAAAAAAGAATATCGTAGGTCGGGAAAACAGTAAAGAGTATCAATCATGAAGCGAAATCAAAACAATAAGTATGCAACCTCATGCCTGAATCGGCGGAAGCATCACGGTTCTCCTCCTCTTTCCCAGTGGTTGCACAGGACGGGGGGAATCTACTCCAACGACGTCTCCTGATGCACCACGATCCGCCACTCGCCGTCGGACCCCTGGCTCCACGTCGTCGACCCCGTGCCGTTGAAGTGGATCTTGCCGCGCAGCCGCGCGTTGATCTTGTAGGTGACCGTGCCCGCCATCAGGTCGATGATGAGGACGCGCACGTCCTTGAGCTCGTACTCCTCGAAGTGGTGGAAGGGCGGCTTCAGCGCCTCCGACAGGGACGGGTCCTTGCTCTGCAGCGTGAGGATGTCGCGCTTCGGGAAGAGGAAGTTGGCGTCGTCGTTGGACATCTTCTTGATCTCGGGGCCGGGGTCCGCCGACGTCAGCGCCGTCCAGAGGCGGCGTTCCATGGCCAGGAGGTCGTCGCGGATGCGTTCGTGGATTGGGGCCATTGTGGGCGGGTTTGTGTTCGGGTTGGCGGTGGTGGTGGAGGAGGAGGAGGAGGAGGAGGAGGGCGCTGTTGGTTTTGAGGGTGGGTTTGAGGGTGGGTTTGTTCGTGGATGTAGTTTAGGAGAGAGAGAGGATTGGGTTAGAGATCTGGTTGTTTGGTTAGTCTGTCGTTTCTCACTGTAATTTGAGGCGAAGGGATGCGACCTACTGAGGTGCGCTCTCGATATCTCACCGCAACGCGCGCGTAGGTTTGTTTAGATGACGGGTATAGAGGGCAGATGTAACGTTGTCCGGAGTATAAAAGGAAAACAGAACCAGAAGGTTGAGATGCCAGGAACAAGATGGAAAGATGAGGGTCGAAGGGGGGAACAGCCCAGCGGTGACGTCATGGGCGTTGTACCCCACGTGGATGACGTCGCGACACTCTCTTTTCGTGTTCTGAATATATGTAATTCCCCCCCCCTCCCCTCCCGGACCCCGTGATGGCAGAGGAAGACTCAGCCGTGTCATGTCATGCGATGACCGTCTGCCTCTTCGGTGGACCGTAATTTGGCGAGATCTGCGTTACCGGATGACGCAGGTGAGGATAGAGGATAGAGGGGTGGTGACGCAGTGGGGGAGACTGAGCGAGAGACTGAGCGAGAACATGGCTGCACGGGGTGACTTTGCAATGGGAAGGAGATGAAGTATGCGATAGAAGATTATGGTTTAGATTTGGAATGCTGGTTGCTGAATGTACTCAATGAAGTGGTTTGGCAGGTGTCAAATTGAGGGGAGAGGCTGGGATTCTTGGCGTTGCGCCATGGTGGTGTTGGTTGCACCGTATGCAATGGTTGTCATGTTTGCAGTTATCCAGGTCATGTGCCCATTCCCGTACCACACAGGAAGATGTGTTATTGGTGCCTGAGGCACAGTAGCACGCCGCTATCTCGGCCTTTCAGCTTCAGCTTCATCTCCCACAGCTACATCGTGCATAAGCCCGTGACAGACCAGACTGCTTCATTCACAGATCTTTTTTATTCCCCCCCAGTCGCTATCGAAATTACTTCTACAAGGCTACACAGAGACCTGCCCTGCCGGTTGCTAACACCTCAGGAAAGCTACCAGGGGAAAAAAGCATACCTTCCAACTACTGTACACTCAATCACAAGCCAACAAAATCTTCCTAAGCTCTGAGTCACCTCGGCCACAGTCTTGATTACAATCCACTTTCAATCTTCAGACAAGCCGAGGAGTATCCGCATTGGACCGGTATACCAAAGCAGCTCGCAGACGCTGGGTCGGACACCGTGACAGCCTCAATAAGACTTTCGTGACGGCGGTTACCCAAGGGACAGTCTTCAGCCAGGTCTCCACCAATGGAACAAATTAGCATAATCTGGAAGGCGTTTAGTCGAGATGTGGGCCTCTAGCTTGGGCGCGGTGGCCGAGCTAGTCTCATCCCTCGGATTTCTAGAGACGGCTTATCTCTCGCCATGAGGGTGCGGGATCACAACACACCACAACCGATGAGACAAGTAGTACACGAATCTTCGCCATATCTTCGTCCACACCTCGGAGGACAATGGCCGCTGAGCAGCAATTTTGCTTCACTGAAATTCTGAAGGTGGTGGGATTGCATTGAGACAGGGAGTCATTGCAGACGGAGCATGCAGCCTGGTATGCTGCAGTAGATAAAGCACACCAAGGTAGCATTGGCAGAAGGCTTGCAATGCCCTCAATCAACAAAAAGCCATCCGGCATTATCAACTTCGAAAAGTGCTCTGCCTAGTGCCCACTGCCAACCCCAACACCTGGTCACGGACCTTCCAGTAGCATTGGGTTGAGCGATTTTCAGCCATTGGCGACCAGGTCTGAATTTTCCCGGCTGATTGGCACTCATCAGTCTCGGATGCTTTGGGAAGCTGGGAGGTGGTGTCCCCATCGCTGAAAAAAGCCTCGATTTTTTTTTTTTTGTTTATCGTGGTTCCAGCTTTTCTCGGATGACAGTCACGTGCCCTGACGGCAAGAAGCTTTCGAGGAAGAATTCTTCGAAGCTTCCCCTCAACTCTTTTCCCGTCTACTCCGGTTGATTTATCCACTTCCCCGCCTTTTAGCTATCTTTTTGACTTCATCGCTGGCTGTCATGCAGGGAGCGGCCACCTCCGACGAAGACAAACGGTGATAGTCGCCTCTTCGCCGTGCTGGGTGTCTTGCCCTGCCTGGGAGGATGGAGAGTGAACAGGAGTCCGGTGGGCCGCCGATAACTGACCCTCTTTCTGAATGGAGGGCGAGGGCGCGATAAGAACCAGATAAATGAAGCTCCACCGCACAAGACGGGTGCCCTTATCGCCGATTCCATCCTCCTCAGTCTTGTGCGCTCGTCTTATCACTGGCAGCCGTGCTATCATTCGGATGTCTCCGATCGGTTCCTGCGCTAGCTGTGAGCTCATCGATTGTACATGTCATCTTGAGCAGCATCATTCAACAGCTCTCAGGTGTACCGGTACACGCCCGTTCACGCTGGGAGTTCGTTCTTGCTGGAGATCACCCAGCCATTTTCTGCAGCAGTGCAATAGTGGAACCACGGAAAACAAACCGTGGCCGGGCTTGGCTAAATCACGTTAGAAGTGGGGATTCTTCAGCCAGAAGGCTGGTTCGGCATCAATACAACGACGATCATTGGCCTGCGGGATAAGCTGCTTCGACTGCCGATCGCTACTCCTAACATTATCAGCGCTGATCCTTCCTAATCAGCCAATCTATGGACAATGGATCCCAATTTTTCCTGCAGGTGGACTTGCTCATGGATCGGTGCTTGCCGACTGCTTCCCGATTGCTTCCCGCGCGAAGCCCAGAAAAATTCTCCCAATGGTGACTCTATATAAGAGCTGTCGCGCGACCTTTCACCGGGAATAAAGTGTGCTCTCTCACATTTCCAAACGCGCACAAGATGCAGCTCCTCCAATCCGTCACCGCGGGCCTCCTGCTCGCCGGCAGCTGCTTGTCTTCCCTGGCTACGGCTCGCTCTGTTCCTGTGCAGCAGCCCCGCGATGTTGCCGTGAGCCACACGCCGGCCAAGATCACCCCTAAGGTGTTCATCGTTTCGATGGTAAGCCCAGCAACTTCTAGCACAGCATGACCCCAAGCTCACGAAGCCTGCAGTTCGCGCCTGAGGCCGAGATCTGGTGGGGTATCCCCGAGTTCGATCTGTTGGCTCACAACATCACCATCCCTGGCGCTTCTCCCGCCTTCCCCGATGTCCACTGCACGGCGGACTACACCATCTGCCAGCTCATCACTGGTGAATCCGAGATCAACGCTGCCATCACCGTTGCGTCGGTCGTCTTCAACCCCATGTTCGATCTGACCAAGACCTACTTCCTCGTCGCCGGTATTGCCGGCGTCAACCCCGAGCGCGCGAGCATCTGCGATGTGACCTTCGCCCGCTTTGCCATCCAGGTGGCTCTGCAGTACGAGATTGACATGCGCGAGATGCCTGCTAACGCCACCACGGGTTACTTCCCCCAGGGCGGCTACTACGCCGACCAGTACCCCACCAGCATCTACGGCACGGAGGTGTTCGAGGTGAACGACGAGCTGCGCAAGATCGCCGCCGGCTTCGCCCGCAACGCCACCCTGGCCGACAGCGACGATGCCAAGGCCTACCGCGCCAAGTACGCCACTGAGGACGGCCTCTACCAGGCCGGCACCCAGGGCCCCTCCGTCCGCCTGTGCGACGTGACCACCAGCGACGTCTACTTCAGCGGCCGCCTGCTGGGCGAGGCCTTCGACAACACCACCAAGATCTGGACCAACGGCACCGGCGAGTACTGCACCACCGCTCAGGAGGACAACGCCACCCTGGAGGCCCTCGTCCGCGCCTCGAAGCACAACCTCACCGACTTCTCCCGCATCATCGTCATGCGCACCGCCTCGGACTTCGACCGCCCTTACCCCGGCGAGACCGCCCGCTACAACCTGCTCTACTCCACCCAGGGTGCCTTCGAGCCCGCCGTCGAGAACCTGTACAACGCCGGTATCAAGATCGTTGAGGGTATCCTGGCGAACTGGAACAGCACCTTCGCCGCCGGCATCAAGCCCCGCAACTACCTCGGCGACATCTTCGGCACCCTCGGTGCTACCCCCGACTACGGTCCGGGCCGTGCCCAGGCTCTCGAGGAGGCCGGCGCCATCCTGAAGAAGCGCAGCATGGGCAAGCGCTTTGTCCGTTTGTAAAGACCTAGAAATGTTTACGATCATGTGTGCGGATGTAATGATAGAATAGAACAAGATAATATTACACGTTAGTTTGTATGAGACCAATGTTTGTGCATCCGACTACCTTCGATCAATCCTTTGCAAGCAAGGATAGCTGTTGGGATTATTTGATGTAAGATGAATTAGCACTCCCGTTTTTTATCTCTCCTGCACAATTCAGGATAGCATAGGGAGCTTTGACCCTACGTCTCCGGCCCGGCACTTGAACCTTTGTGAAGGTTGTCAAAAACAAGCTTTCCCTCCCATCAATCAAAAGCAGCGCAAAGACGAATGCAAGCAGCCCAAAGGGCGGAACTCCTCACCGAGACGGAAATGGCCATTGTCGAGATACAAGCTTGGGACCAACCAATTCCGGTGCTGCCGACCTCCACCATCTAACCTAGTAATCATTGATACCTCAAATCAGTCGAGAGATGTACAATTGCGTGGAGAGGCGAAAACGAAACAATGCGACGTCAACCGAGCCTCCAAGCCGCGCGTCTAAGTTATGGACCGTATAATTAAGAAGCTTGGACTCGATTCAAGTCACCTCACAGCACCACCACCCACCCCAGAGTATACCTCTTGATCGAACCACAGATCTTCACTATGCCTTTTGACCCGTATGCCGTCACACCTCCCACAGAAGGCACCTACGCCACGAGCGCCCTTCGCAACAACGCCAAGGGCACTGATCTCGACAAGGAGGCTCTCGAGCGCTTTAAGATCCGCGAAATCTGCGAGGGATGGGATAGCTACCGCGATGCCGCTGAGTCCGTTTTTCCTTCCTTCCGAGCCCTGATCCTTGCATGAATTATCCCTCAACGGTGACGGCATGATGTATAGGTGGCAGAACTACCGTTCCATCGTCTTCGACGATGCCTACATCGCGACCTCTTGGAAGCAGGGCAATATCGACGAGTTCATCACGGCCTCCAAGGATGGTTTCGCCGAGGGATCGACCTTCATGTATATCATGCACCGGATCTGCGGTTCCTCCGTCGAGATCAACCCGGAGCTGACCCGTGCGGCGTGCAAGATGAAGATCACCATTACTTGCCGCTTCACCTTTGATGGTGTGGAGATGGACAACGAATCCGACTGCCGTTTCTTTTTCCTGCTGGAGAAGCGCCAGGGTCGCTGGGGTGTTTGCTTCTATACCCTGCTCTTCGACAAGGACAAATTCGTCCCCGTCAACCCCGCGAGGACCTTCCATATCCCCAAGGAGGAGGTCGACAAGTTCCCCTCTGGATACCGCTATCTCGCCTGGGCGGAGGTCAAGATCGGGCATCCTCCCAAGCTTAACTTGAACAGCCATGGCCCCGAGCGTGATATCTTGTATAACGAGTATAAGGATTGGCTCGAGGGCAAGGCGGTCAAGCCCGATCTGACTGGACCTGATATGTCTGACTGGAAGCCTTAGGTGGTTGGAAACCACACGGAATGGAAGGGGCGAGGACGACCATCGAGGATGACATATTTTCCCCGATTAGTTATAGGGACACTGCTGCGCACTGGTTGTCCTTGCCTGCTTCTCGTGTTAACTGACTATAATTGTTCTGCTGGTGGCTGTTTCTGTCAATTCGATAATCGATATTTTATTGTGCAAATGGAAGAGCGGATCATATGGTAAAGTCCCAGTTAATATAAATCTACTGTGTGGGCTGGATATCCGGTATCACAAGCTAGCGCATGCAGAGGTAGGTAGCAATGTTCCAGGGAAGATGGGCTTCAGTTACTGGCTAGTGGAGACCCCAATGCCAAGCAGACATTGTATGGATACGGAGAAGAATTCGGAGCGCAGGCTTTACACTGGCTTCCACCTCAAGATCTCGGTATGTAATGCGTTTTAGAGCTCTACCTGACACTCAGCCAAAGATAAAGCCTCGGTGATCTACACGAACTGCCGCTTTGACGTGCCGAAATACCCAATACTGGTGGATGACGACCACGCCCAGACGTCGAACTCATATATAGGCTGATTAGGGCGCGAGGTTGGCCCGGTGTTTACCCGGCGTGGAACGAGTTTGTGGTGGTTAAGCTTACTTTAAGGCGCGGAAGTCGGCTTCATCTTGAGATACGCGAGCGTAACCTGGTCTCATATGCATGCTGTTGGAATTAGGCTGTTAGAGCCGAAAGAATGGGTAGTTCTGCTCACGCCGCAAAGACCATCCCTCCCCCAAATGCGGGGATTGCGGGGGTCTCGGCCCCACATTCGGGAAATCCGAGTGGTACTGGACGTTGAGCATAACTACAAAGCATGTACATGCCATACCAAGCGAATTCCACCCTCTTTCAGCATCAGATAACTCAATCGACCCCAGCGTCAAAATGCTGCGCTGGATTCTCCTCTCCTCCCTCCTCTTCACCGCCGCGCTCAGCACCAATGCACCCCCCCACACCCAAAACCACCACCCATACACCAACCCCATCCTGCCCGGCTGGCACTCCGACCCAAGCTGCCTGTTCTCCCCCTCCCACAACAACACCTTCTTCTGCACGACCTCCTCCTTCCTGACCTTCCCCGGCTGCCCGATCTACGCCAGCCAGGACCTCCAGCACTGGACGCAGGCCAGCGCCGCCGTCCACCGCGCCAGCCAGCTCCCCGCCCTGCGCGACGACACCAACCAACAGACCCTCGGCCTCTTCGCCTCGACCCTACGCCTGCACAATGACACCTTCTACCTCCTGACCAGCTGGCTGGACTCCGACTCCCCCAGCACCCCGCAGTTCCTCCTCTTCACCACGACCGACCCCTACAACCGCACCGCCTGGTCCGACCCCCTGCCCATCGCGAACCCGACGGGCGCCATCGACCCGGATTTCTTCATCGACGCCGACGGCACGACGGTCATGGCCTACTCCGGCTCGCCCATCCGCGCCTCGGTCGTCGATCTCGCCACCGGCGCCGCAAGCGCCCCGTTCCCCCTGTGGACCGGCACCGGGGCCAGCAGTCCCGAGGGGCCCCATCTGTACCGGAAGGACGGCTGGTACTACCTGCTGATCGCGGAGGGGGGCACACAGCTCCACCACGCGGCCACGCTCGCTCGGTCCCGCGATTTGGGAAGTGGAAGCTGGGAGGCGAGTCCCCGCAACCCCCTCGTGAGTAACGCGCACACGGACGCGTATTTCCAGACGGTCGGGCATGCGGACTTGTTTGTGGATGCGCACGGGAACTGGTGGGGGGTAGCGTTGGCGACGCGCGGCGGGCCGCGCTTGTACAATGCCAGTGTGTATCCCATGGGCCGCGAGACGGTGCTGTTTCCGGTCCGGTGGGAGGAGGGCGGGTGGCCCGTTGCTCTGGGGAGGGTGGCCGGGCGCATGGAGGGGCCGTTGCCGTCGGTGAGCTGTGGGGGGCTGGGGCTGGGGCTGGGCCAGGGACTGGGGTTTGTGGGTGATGCGCGTGAGGTGGTGGAGTTCAAGCCGGGGAGTACCTTGCCGGCGGAGTGGGTGTTCTGGCGCGCGCCCGTCCGGCCGTTGGATTATGCGGTTAGTCCGCCTGAGAGACCGAATGTGTTGCGGTTGGCGGCCAGTCGGGCCAACTTGACGGGCGACGAGGGGTTTCGGGCTACGGATGGGTTGACGTTTGTGGCGCGGAGGCAGACGCATTCGTTGTTCCGGTTCGAGGTGGATGTCATGCTGGGTTTTGCTACCGGGTCCGAGCAGGAGGATGAGGTTGGCGTTACCGCGTTCTTGAATCAGGGGCAGCATGTTGACTTTGGGGTGTTTTATGGGGTGGAAGCAGGTGCTGCAGCGAAGGGGAATGCAACCGGGTTGTATCTGCGCTTGCGGACGACGGTGTCGGGGAAGACGGGGTTTGCGGGCCATGTACCTGAGACGGTGGTGGTGAAGGTTCCGGACAGCTGGGATAGGGGAGATTCGGTGAGGCTTGCCATTCACACAGTGAATACTACGCATTTTGCGTTCAGTGCTTCACAGAAGGGGAAATCGAATGAGGGATTGGTGCTGGGGATGGTGAACACTACAGTCATCAGTGGGGATGGGGCGGGAACTGGTGGGTTACTCGTTCTTATGATTCTGCTTTGTGGGTAATGACTGACGTGGTCTACTGTATAGGTGCCTTACTCGGGGTTTATGCGACGACCAATGGCGGGCTGCATGCGATGGAGGCGTATATCAGTCGATGGGGGTATTTCGGAGAGGCACAAGAGATTGACTATGGAGAATTCATTCCGGCAGGAGATGGGGGGTGCTAGACCAGTGGCGCGTCATCTCGAACCTAGATCGTCCGAGGAAGATAGCCTTATGGCGAGTCATTATGTCAGAATAGTTTATCAGCTTCCCTTCAGTGACTCTCGCGACGGACGTACTCAGTCAGAATCATCATCAAATCGTAGCCCTGATCTCGTGGCCCACGCCTTCTTCCCCCTCCACCCATCTAATAGAACTAGACAGGTCGGAGCAACCGGAAACCACCCAAAAGAGCCCTAAAAGCAAACCCAGTATCCTACAACCAACCAACAAAGACCAAAAATAGCCCCTCTCCTGTCTCCAATTCAATTCGAACTCAACTCCTGCACCAACCCCACAACATCCACAAACCTCCTCGCCACGAAATCCCCAACCACCTTAGGAATATACCCCGGAAACCCCCGCACGATCTGCCCCAACGTTCCCCACGACTGCTCCCCCTCAGTATCATACGGCAGCGTCCCCGCCAGCCCGGTCGTGTTGAACGAAGCATACACCATCGGCACCTCCTCAAACGACACCCCCGCCCCAACAACCACCTCATCCAAGCCCTCCGCGCTCAACAGCCTGGCATTCCCCACCGCCGCCATTGCCAGCGGCGCTCCGGCGTTGACCGCGTACGTGCGCGCCGCGGCGACATTGATCTCGTTCGACTCCCAGTATGCTGCTCCCGGGGTGTTTGCGTCGGGCATATCTAAGTCCATGCACTCGTTAGTTGGGGGTTTGCGTAGCATCAGTATGTAAAATAAGCTCAATCTAGCCAGCGCTGAGGTTCATCTAGCGAAGCGACAGGGAAAGGGTGGAACTTACACGGCCACGAAGCGATATGCAACGTCTCCCTCTGCGCCTGGACATTAAACGTCATCGAGGGGTGGAAGTGCTCCCAGCACTCCAGCAGGCCCCAGCGACCGTACGGCGTCGCAATCACCTGCAATCCGTCGAGGGTCCCGTCCGACCAGAGGGTGCGCTCGCCGCCGGAGGGGCGGAGTTTGTGTCGTAGGAGTAGTGTCTCCCCGGACGGGGAGATCAGGGCCTGGGCCATGAAGATGTGGTTGGCGATGCGGTGGGAGAAGGCGGGGGCGATGTAGATGCCGTGGGTCTGGGCGGCGGTGAGGAGGCGGGTCCATTGCGGGCTGGGGATGGTCAGGGAGTTGGTGAGGTAGGAGGTGAGTTGGGCGGGGGTGATGCTGGTGTTGCCGGCGAGGCCTTTGGGGTAGCTGTTGTGTTTCGTGGGGTTAGTGGTGGATGGTGAAGGGGGATCGGGACAAGGGGGCGCTCACCCTGGGAACCAGAGTTCGGGGAAGACGATCAGGTTGGCGCCGTTGGAGGCGGCCTCGGCGATGTAGTCCACTGCTTTGGCGACGGTGGCGTTCAGGTCGAAGGGGGTGTCCGTCCAGTTCTTGTTCATCACTGGCAGGGGCCAGTTGGCCGGTGGGGCGCGGACTACCGCTACCATGAGGTTGGTGTAGTCTTCCTGGTGGATGGGGGTGGCATGACTGGTGCTGAGGAGGCTGAGGGCAAGGAGGTGGAGGGCGCGCATTTTCATCTCTGAGGAGGTGTTGTTAGGTTGAGTAGAGGAAGTTGTGTTGTCGATACATCAGCATAGAGTCTGTACTTATACTTCTTCCTTCCCCGACGGTGCTGTCCGATCTTGCCATTGTGTTTCTCCTGGTATCTTGCTATCTGTACCGCCCTGATACCCAGGTAAACTGACAAGATAAGGATCATCGGCATCCCGGGGTTTCCGGGGTTTGTGATGCTTCCCTCACGCATTTCAAATCCCGTGCCGATTTCGGGAGCTCTGGGACCTGAAGCTTTGACAGTCACCCGAAGGGCCGGTTGTTCTCACTACCGGACTGTGGAGCCCTAAGATAAGCTCAACCAGTCTGTGAGAAGTTTCCTGGTACCATGATTGAGGGATGCATCAGTTGGCCTCACCAACCCTTCCGTGCTCCAGATAACTTATTTGCCGGACCCCTCTTCAATCACGGTTACACTTGGACTCTGGGACCTTTTGCTGTAGCTGCTATTTGGACTTTTTCTTCGTCAGACCTGGCAGACTTCTGAGGGGGGGAAGGTCACTGTGGAATGGCGAGGTACTGTTGAATTATGTCTTATTATACGTGCAAATAATCGCCCCACTTTAGCTAGCACCTGGCACAAATGTGTCCTTCACAGGTTATAGATAAATGTAGTATGCTTGGGGATTCGACTAGTGACTAGGTAAAGCATATTTGTTCCTGATGGAATGCGGGATATGACCTACATAGAACAATTCATTCCACAAATCAGAGGGTAGACTCCGAAGAAATGCTCTAACCGAAGCCCCTCTTATTCCTCAACAGCAACCCAGCCATTACTCACAGAGCATTCCATGTTCAAGATCTCGAGCAACACATCTGGGCTGGTACTGTACATTAGACTATAGATGACCATGAACCAATCAAAGGCCGCCGGGCCGCACCACTGCATTTCCTGCTCACGAACCCGGGGTCGCGGGCTCGTGCATAAATCTCCCGTTTTAGGTTTGTTGCAGAACTCTGATACCCGAATCAGGCTTTCAACACCAATTAATCTTGCTTCGACAGTCTACCATGCGCTAGAAATGGATTTTCCTGCTGAGTTGCATCATCAGACTGCATATTTCCGGTTGATATGAGGTGTGCCAAGCCGCTTCTTATGGAGAGTCAGTCCAGGTGACAACAGGTGCAGCCGTATTCCAATGCTCGTGCCCTGAATCAAATCATCATACAGTCTTCTAAACCTGTAGAGGTGCATTTTCGTTGATGCAAGAAGGTGTTCTTGCAGAGTTGACTGCAGAAGACATCATTCGACATGATACTCCCCAGAGAAGGCATATATAAGTTGAGTCGGAGGCACTGGGAAACCATATCTCTGGACTACAGTTTCCATTCAAGAGACTGCACGTACACCCATCTCTTACCCAACCCACCATTAAGAAATCAAAGGCAACACCCAAATCATGCCCAACACCGCGACCCCAGAAGCCTGGCGCACCAAAACCATCGAATGGATCCGCTCCTCCACCCCCGAGCAACGCAAACAATGGATCGAGCAAGCAGAATTCAACCTCTTCGCCCTCACCAGCGACCAGGTATTCATCGACCTCCTCACCGACAGCGGCACAGGGGCAATGAGCAACCGCCAATGGGGGGCAATCATGACCGGCGACGAGTCCTACGCCGGCTCGGCCTCCTTCCACCGCCTCCAGCGCACCGTCCAAGACCTCTTCGGCCTAGAGCACATCCTCCCGGTACATCAGGGCCGGGCCGCGGAGAACGCGCTCTTCTCAGTCCTCGTACACGAGGGCCAGGTCGTCCCGGCCAACGCCCACTTCGACACCACGCGCGCGCACATCGAGTTCCGCAAGGCCACCGCCGTCGACTGTCTTCCGGAGGGCGCGTACGATGTGACAGCCCAGAACAACCCATTCAAGGGCAACATAGATCTAGATAAGCTGCGCGATCTCCTCGAATCACGCCACCCGGACATCCCCTTCATCGTAATGACCATCACGTGCAACACGAACGGCGGGCAGCCCGTCAGCCTGGCCAACCTGACCGCCGTGAAAGAGCTCGCAGACCGCTACGGCAAGCCCCTCGTCATCGACGCGGCCCGCTTCGCCGAGAACGCGTGGTTCATCCAGCAGCGCGAGCCCCCGTACCAAAACCTGTCGATCCGGGAGATCACCCGCCGGGTCTTCGCGCTGGCGGACGCGATGCTCATGAGCGCCAAGAAGGACGGGCTGGTCAACATCGGCGGGTTCCTGGCCACCCGGCGCCGGGAGTGGTGCGACCGGGCGCTGGAGTATGTGATCCTGTTCGAGGGGTTCCGGACGTACGGGGGTCTCGCGGGGAGGGATCTGGGCGCGTTGGCGGTGGGGTTGGAGGAGGTGGCCTCCGAAGAGTATCTGCGCTCGCGCATCGGGCAGGTCCAGCGGTTCGGGCGGCGGCTGGTCGAGGCGGGGATTCTGATCCAGTTGCCGGTGGGCGGGCATGCAATTCTCATCGATGCGGGCAGGTTCCTGCCGCAGGTGCCGCGCGAGGAGTATGTGGCGCAGACGCTGGCGGTGGAGCTGTATGTCGAGGGTGGCGTGCGCGGGGTGGAGATCGGGACGTTGCTGCAGGGCCGGGACCCGGAGACGGGCGAGGAGCGCATCGCGGAGACGGAGTGGGTGCGCTTGGCGGTGCCCAGGAGGGTGTATAGCGATGCGCAGCTGGAGTATGTGGCGCAGGCGTTGATTGAGGTGTATCATCGCAGGTCGGAGATCACGCGCGGGTTGCGGATTGTGGAGGAGAAGCCGGTGTTGAGGCATTTCACTGTCCGGTTGGAGCGAAGGGCGTAGGTGGTGTTATCCTACATGTGGTCAAAGTACTACTTTCCAGAAATTATAACACTTGCCTGTGAAAAGAAAAGAAAAAAAAATAAGAGTAGGAAAGGTTGAAGGAGAAAGGGAAGACAACGACTCCAATTGAATCTATATCACCGTACAGTACTTGAACCCAAGGGAACAACCCGCACAGCCAGAATGTTATAGAAAGAACCATATTCCCAAGCCAACGCTTCCGCCTTCGAAATGCGCATCAAATCCTTCCAACTAAGCCCGATGTCCCCCGCGGCCTCTCTCCACCCGTCCCGTGAGATATTCTCGATGACCTCCACGCACAAATGCTCTTCCCCCGGTATCCGGTCCCCACTGTCAGGCAGCTCATTCACAATAATGACGAGGTCAGTGAACCGCGGCCCGGACCGTGTGTGCAGACCCTGCCACCGCAGGATGTTCTTCAAGGCGTTCGAATCCCTCCGCAGCAGCTCCATCGGCACCGCCAAGGCCACCCTTGGCTCCTCCATCGCCATGCTCAGCCGATCACACTCTCGAGGCCATCTGTTAGCACACTGCTCCTCTTGGGACCACCAAATGTCCCCTCCCGGAGGGTTCCACCGCCACTCGGTTCCCCACCGCACCACCTGCTGCTGCTCCTGCTCAGGTCCATCAGCGCTGGTGCTGCTGTTGCAGCCCTCTACCGGAGAGGACTCGCAGTACCGCTGGTACTCCGCAAGCGACAGGAACAGCGCATCGCCCACCAGCCCGTCTAGGGCCTGTGGAGCGGTGAGCGCCTTCCGCTCCCAGTCGAAGAAGAGGGCGCAGCGGCGTGGGTTGGCGCAACGCGAGTGCTCCTCCAGCCAGACCCCTCGTCGTTCCTGCTTGGTGAGATAGGCGCTTGCAGCGGCGCGAGCCTCCTGGTTCACCTGGAAGTGGCGGATGGGGTATCGCACCTTGAGGGTCGTCAGTGCGCCCTCCTCGCCATCCTGGTCGTGGCCCGGCTCTGCGACAGCACGAGGCTGCCAGTGGTGTCGCTGGATGGGGTGGAGGATGATCTTTCCTGGGTCGATGAGCTCCCCGGTAGAGCGAGGGATGTGGCCTAGGGAGAATTTCCAGATCATGTCGCGCAGCTCGAAGGGGAGACAGGGGAAGAGGGAGAAGGAAGCCAACGAAGACATTGTTGGTTGGCGGGCACTAGATCGAGGCTGTATGGGTGGAGGTACTTCGATTCTGCTGGTAGGCCTTTGAGTTGTGGGGTGAGGATCGGATGTGACTGCTGTGTATGATAGAAGATCGAGCGTCAGATCCAGCAAGCAGAGCAATTTGACTGCTTAAGTATTCTATATGTGTCTTTTCTTGGTGCATGATGAAAGGGCTTGTGGGCTGTGATTCTTGTCAATGTAGCATGCTCGTCACAAAGGGGATGAATGCCCATTGTTCCATACAATTACTGCCTTTGTCCGGAGACGATAAAGACCGATCACGTGCATGGACATCCTATACTTGCCAAAAGACCAATCATAATGTATAGTTCATAATGTATAGTTGGATGTACCACTAGGTAGGTAGGTGACCCTGCAATCGGGACTCGGAGGGCCGTTGGTCTAAACTGGCCGAGAAGCGCTCCGTGGGGATGGAGTGCGCGTAGCTGACGATTTGTTGAAGGATGTATTGCGAAAAGTATTTAGAGCAATTCTCACCCAACAGGAAGGATCTCGACCGTCCTTGTTATCTCGTTCGGTGAGCTGCTACAAAACCACCCAATGCCTTACAGATTTTAGGGTTTACGAGTGATGTCCTCTACGCATCCTCGTAGAGACAGACCATCACCCAGACTCCAGTCCCCTCATCCTCACAGGCCGAATCTCAAGCCCTCTAAGCCCTCTACCACTACTATGCCCTTGTCCCGAGTGGCCCCCCTCACCGCCACCAATCGCATACTCAACCGCCCGCTCAATCACCCCATAGACCCCAGGATCAAACAACCTCTCCCCAGTAGTCCAGTGGGTCCTCGGGCATTCCCAATCAACAATCATCGCCCTACCCTTATCCCGATAAGCGGGGTCCACCGCCCCATGCTGCGCTCCTTCCAGCGTATCCGGCCCATTCACGACCACAAAGATCAGACGCGGACGACCCACCTCGTTGAGAATCGCTGCTAGAGCGGTGGCATCACGGCGCAGTGCTTGCAACGGTACGAGCAGGGGTATTGGCAATTTGCTGGTTGGTTCTCCCTGGGACTTGAGCTTTGGAGTACCGTTCTGCTCCTTTGGGGGGTTCAGGCTAGCGTGCTGGGTTGGGTTGCGGTGGCTGTTGCTTTTCTGTCGGACGGGGAGGTTGGAGAATGACCGGGGCGATAATGCTTTTTCACTGGGGGCAGGGAGATTGCGGGTGGGGAGTTTTGTAACCTTGGAAGGGGAGGGGAGGCCCTGGCTGGGCTTCTTTATGAGGTTTGTGGCTTGTCGGGGTATTTGTGTGGGTGGCATTGTGCTGGATTTGTTGGGTTTTGTCTGTTGTGGTGGGGGTGGCTTACTCTTTTAGACATTCATTGACTCTGGTTCTTGAATAGATTCTCGTTGGAGGGTTTATAGTTCTTGAAACAATGATTCAGTTATGGTGAACATTTAGTGTGCGCCAGGTTGGGCATTCCAATTTGCAGGAAGTCTTCCGTCTATCGGGATTGTGTCAAGGGATGGGAAGTTGAAGATAAGGCGTGAGGGGGTCAGGCCCTTCTTTCATGAAACAATGAGAATAAGTGTATGCCAACTTCTGCCGGAAAAAGCATACTGCTCTTGGTGCCGAGCACAAAAGAATTGCACAGGCAGCCCTAACTCCCGGAACATATCATCCACTCATTCAACACCCCAGCCAACCCACACCACAGATCGACCCATTCAGCGAGAGAAAACCCCTAGATCCACCGACCCCGCCAACGCCTCATACCCCTTAACATTCGGATGCAAATGATCCCCCGAATCAAACTCCGCCCGCAGCACCGCCGGATCCTCCAGGTCCCTGAGCACGGCATCGAAATCCAGCACCGCGTCAAACACCCCACCCTCCCGAATGAACGCGTTCACCCGCTGTCGCGTCCGCTCCCGTTCCGGGTCGGAATACGGCTGCACCACCGAGGCATTCGCCGGGGTCCCGAATGGCGTGATCGTCGCCGCGAAGACCGGGATCCCGACCGCGTGGAGCCGGGTGACGATCTGGCGGTAGGCGCGGATGAGCCGGTCACCGGTGATGGTTTGGTTGGTGGGCGAGGTGTCCGCTGTGCCGATGTCGTTGACACCCTCAAAGAGGATGGCCCAGTGAACTTGGGTGTGGGCGAGCACGTCGCGGTCAATGCGCGAGAGGAGGGAGGGCCCGAGGCTGTCGTGGAGGATGCGGTTGCCGCCGGCGGCTTGGTTGAGGAGGGGGATTTGGGAGAGGACTGCGTTGGAGTCTGTGGACTGCAGGCGGGTGAGGAGGAGGTCGGGCCATCTGTGTTTTGGTTAGTTTTGGGGTTGAGCTTGGGTTTGTGTGGTTGTGGGTGTGGGTGTGGGTGTGGTCATGGATGGAGAGGAAGAGGTTTACCGGTTGTTCTTGTTGTTGTCACTGCCTCTCCCGTCGGTGATGCTGTCGCCCAGCAGGGCGCAGGCTTTGACTGTGCTCGGTAGGTAGGCCTCAACGGTGCTTATGAAGTACCTGCTTATCGTTAGTGGGAGATTTCAACAGAAAAGGGTCAAGTACCAATGCTCCACGCTGGCTACGGATGGGTCTGTGAAGTTAGTTATCCCGATTGAGTTCCCAAACTGCATCCACGAAGTCGTGCGACTACCCGGATGGGAGGTGATGGCTCCGCCTGATTGACCATCTGCCAGATAGATATCGACCGCGATGGTCGTGTTCAGCTGGGTGGAAGGTAGTTGGACCGGATCAGATACAGCTAAGCTTCCAGGGGGAATGATAATGCTATCAAAGCCATCAAACAGGATGGGCTGAACCGTGTCTGGAACGATGACGCTTGTACCAAGTTCATTCTGCAAAGGAAGGGCCAGAGACACATTGACGACGTCGAGATCGTCCACACCGAAAGCGTTCGAGAGACGAAGACGAATCGTCGAGGCAGGATGAGTGAGTCGAAGGGTCTGTCGGATTGTTGTGTTGAGGAAGATTGCGGAACTGGAATTCTTTGTGGGGATGAGCTGCATGAAGCGCAACTGCAACGGTAACGGATACACTTACAAATGGCTGCGGAGGAAGATTGGCCGGCTCGGTCAATTGCGGCATTGCAGTCCAGATATCGACCCAGTGTGAAGACTGAGCGGCTGCAAGGCCAGAAACGAGTGCGGCTGCTGCCGTATAGCCAATAATCTGCATGGTGATTCTTCTTGTTTTTGGGGAGTGCTGTGATGTTCCTACACTCTGCGCCCGTAACATATTTATACATCGGAGGCACCAAATCAAGCATTCTGGCTAAATGGGTAAATGAAAGGGGAGAAAGCTTGACATTCCACCATATCCGTGCAGATTACTCACAAAATGCGGGGAAGCAGAGGACAGGCCTATTCAGGCAATATGTAAGTAGGTAAGAGGTATTGCAGACATGATCGCCCTTCTGTGTTGGAGCAGAGTTGTGGAATGATGCCGAAGTCAAACTTCGCTCCATCCCTGCATCAACAAAACTAAGAAAGTAGTGGCCACCCACTTTCTAAATCTGATTCTTGTATCGGGGACGGAGGATTTAACTCAACATTTATCTTGTCTTTCACGCAACATTGTCTCAAAATTGACTCAAACCACGTTGTGAACCTGTCACTGGTTGCCCCCAATGGACTGGGTGGGTGTGCATCGAATCTTTGTCTCGAAAGCGACTCGTCGAACAGAAGCATTGGGAGAGAATATTACTTTCGTGAAAATAATATAGCTTGAGGCTGAAATAAAAGGGTCACGCTACCTGCTACTATGCTCAGAGAGAGTGTAATGTTACAAATGAGCTTTAGATTGTCATATCGGCGTCATTGGCAGCTGGCATACGAGGAGCGCAGCAAGCAGACAGTAAACATAGAAATGGCCGGGTGGCGCAATGGTAGCGCGCTGCCTTCCGGTTAGGGATGTGGCAGTGGTTGCGCGTTCGAGTCGCGTCTCGGTCGTTCCTTTTTTGCTTCCCTCAGCATCTACTCGGATCCATTGTCCGACTGCTCGGTACATACATCCACCTTCCACCTGGCACTTTAGCCCTATCTATCCTATCCCATCGATCTGCTTTTTGTGTTCCTAATGCCTCATTTAGTACTACGGAGATGTTCTACATGCAGACGAGAAGCTACCCTCAACGGCTATCGTCATTGCCATCGAGGCAGCTGATCACATACCGTCATAGAAACAATCTACTCGGTTTAACCAAAAGCTCCATCACCATGAATCCTGGAAAGCTGCCTTCATGGCGAACCGGGTTTCCCGGTAACTCCTCTCCCTGGACACCAAAGCCACCTTGCCGGGTTTCAACAACCCCCAACCCCCCGACAGAAAAACACCTTCTCGTTCTCACCAACCTCCACTGACCAAGATAGATTTAATCCCTTCGATTATAGAACAATGAATCTTCAATCTCAACAAAGAGCCTCGATACATTCCGCGCGACGTTCCGGGAACTAATATCTCCACCAAGTATCGTCACCAGCTAACAAAGAGACACATTCGCCCAGCGATGGTATATAAGTACTCCATGGTTCGCTATGGGATTATCCTATGTATCATACCACACGGGTACACTACTAAGCATACACTTGCTTTCTATCCAACAGCAACTGATTTCACGAACTGAATCAATGGATCACCATGCCGGATACTTATTGGGACCAGCCCGGTCAGCGTACTTCGTGCAACTCGCGGGGTCAGCGGGGTCAGCAACCTTCACAGGCACAGCAGCCTCCGCAGGCACAACAACCTCCACAGGCACAGCAACCTCCGCAGGCACAGCAACCTCCACAGGCACAGCAACCTCCACAGGCACAACAGCCTGCGCAGGCACAGCAACCTCCACAGGCACAACAGCCTGCGCAGGCACAGCAACCTCCACAGGCACAGCAACCTTCACAGACACAGCAACCTCCGCAGGCACAGCAACCTCCACAGGCACAACAGCCCCCGCAGGCACAGCAACCTCCGCAGGCGCAGCAGCCTCCGCAGGCCCCTCTACCGCAACAGCCTCCACAGGCACCTCTGCCGCAACAGCCTTCACAGGCACCATTGCCGCAGCAGCCCCCGCAGGCTCCTCGGCAGGTGCAAGCCGCGGCAGAGGACGAGGACGAGGACGAGGAGGCCGACCCAAATGGGCAGGTGGCTCAGGGAACTCAGCAGGCCCAAGGCGGGCCAAATGCGCCGCACGCAGGCAATGCGGCGAGTGCTGCGCTTCCGCCAAATACACCAAACCTGCCGGCTCCGCCGAACACGCCGAACGTAGTGCTTGTGAACGGGGTAAACGGGGCAGCCCCAGTAACCGGAGTGAACCATGTTAACGGGGTGAATCCAGTAGCCAGGGCAACCCCCCAAGTGAACGGGGTTGTCCATGGACACGGCGTAAATCCAGTAGCTAGGCCCAACCCCCCAGCAGACAGGGCTAACCTTGTTAACGGGGTAAATCCAGTAGCTAGGGCCAACCCCCAAGTGAACGGGATTGTCCATGGAAACGGCCCAGCTAGGCCAACCCCCCAAGTGAACGGGGTTGTCCCAGCAAACCGGGCAAACCCCAGGCCCCCCGGGCTTGTCGCCGTAGGCGGGGCAAACGCGATGAACAGTGGAGTCGACGCCCAAGGTGGTACACAAGTACGAGGTCCGTTCCAGCGGGTCGGACACCCGGACTACCACATCCGCTACATTCTGCTCAACGCGACCACGGCCTGGACGGCCATCCGGTGGCTGGCCCCGGGCCCCGTCGACTGGCACGGGGCGCCGGTGGACGCATTGAATCTGGAGTTCCAGTTGGTGCGGCAACGGTTCCCCGACGCAGTGACGCTGCATGGCAGCATCACGCAGTCGCCAACAATACGTCTATTCCGCGAGGCGCGGCCCTGGGCCTTCGGCGTCGAAGACCCGATCCGCGATACCCGGGTGGTGGCCGAGAGTAGGGACCTGAACTTGATGGATCCCGCCCATACCCGCCTGATCCTTGATTGGAAGCGTGCCATTCCCACTAATCCGCCGAGCAATCGGTGAGCTTGTAGGTTTTACTGGCGCGGCACGGTCTCCTTGCGATGCCACAGTATATGGTAGGGTTTTTGTTCGGTGGGATAGCTAGTTAGCTGTTATGCTTACAAATCTTTACAAAAAAAAAGGAAAAGAAAAGGAAACGATAATAAAAATTAACTAGAAAGAAACTTTTCAGCACTGTATCATTCACCAGTAATCATATAAAACCTGATGTTTGTTTACAACATTTTAGATTTGTGTATAAACGTTTTGATTTTCTATGTTTATGATAAAACTCCCTCAGTAAGAAGGTAATAATAGTTTAGATGCAGGAATTGCAGATATTATCTATACCTAACCTTTAATGTTGTACTTGTCACATACTATATCTGCCGGCGGGCCACCATCTGCTCTTATATTGACGCTGATTCGATAGGGTTACAGTCCGGTCACACATGTCATTCTATTGTCAACTCCCTTCTCTCATATTAGGCTCTTGAGGCTTGTAGACTTACTATCCCCAATGATTAGTCTTGCAATAGAATCGATAGTGCTTTTGCCTTACCTGACCGGCGGTGTTGTGCTCCTTTATAGTTCTTAACATCTAATTCAAATTAGTAATAGAAGCACTCGTTCCTTGGAGCCAAAAGAAGAAATCACTTTTAGACAAGCTTATAAAACTTCATTCTGATATCCTATACCTATCATCTACTCTATCACAAGACAGGTCTTCAAGCTACCTAACTGCTATAAGTAGTAAACTAGTGCGAGCCAGGCAGATAAGATATACCATAGATATTATCAAGATCTGCATTTTTTATGAGCAGCACATGTTTTTCTAGAGTGATATTATTTCTGTATAGAGGTACAGACATAGATAAGGATTTGTAGTATGGCGGTATGGATATGTCTGGTTATGGGTGATTGTCCGTCAGCCCGCGTCTTCGGATAAGAGATGACTTAACAGTCAGTCTTTTAGATGTACTTGTACCAGGATAAGATGATGAGTTTCCTCTCTAAACAAAGACATATCGGCATATACCCCCTCTAGCGACGTTTGTCCCAATGAACCAACAACCAAGTAGACATATTCGCCGGTAACAGGTGGCTATAAATACTATCTGGTTCGCGGTGGAGTTGGTCGTGCATCAAACCTCACATAGATGCCACACCATACACTGCCTTCCACTTGAACAGCAACCAGCCTGTAAGAAGAACTGAACTAATTGACAGCAATGTCGAACTTATACTGGAACATGCGTGGACAGCGCACTACGCGCAACTCGCAGAACCGGCGGAACCAACAAGATCCTCAGCCTTCTCAGGCACCCCTTGCTCCGCAGGCTCCGGCTCCGCAGGCCCCGGCTTCACAGGCTCCGGCTTCACAGGCTCCGGCTTCACAGGCTCCGAATTCACAGGCTCCTCAAGTCCCTCAACCTCAGCTAGCTGAGCGAATGCAGCAGGCTATGCAGGATCTGCAGGCTTTACTGCAGGCCTCTCAGGCTTTTCAGGCTCCTCAGGCTCCTCAGGCTCCTCAAACTCCTCAAGCTCCTCAAGTTGCTCAAGATCAGCAGCCCCAAGTGCATCAAGAGCGCGAGCATTGGGCGCACCTTCAGCAAGTCCCGGAGGATACAGTGCTGCTTAGGGCAATCATGGATCAAGACACCGCAGCAGAGGACGGGCAGGACGGGCAGAACGGGAAAGAGGCCGGTGCTACTACGCCTGAGGCGGATGATCAAAATGTACCGCCGCCACCGCCACCGCCACCAAATGAAGGCATAGCAAGGGAAGCCCGCTCGGTGATCTGGATCGACCAAATCACCAGGGAAGACGGGACGGTCTTCGACGATCCGCTAGCACCAGCACCCTGGGGGTTCCAGCGGCCCGGGCACCCGGAATACATGGTCTACTGGATGCATCTCGGTTCGGCCACCGTGTGCCCGGTCGTCTACTGGCTGCAGTACCCGTACCCCGACTGGAACGGGGCGCCGGTCGACGCGCTGGACCTGGAGTTCCGCCGCGTGCGGGCCCTGTATCCCCCAAACGTGACCCTCCACGGCGTGATTTTCCGGGGCCGATGGGCGCGTCTCTACCGCGAGATGAGGCCCTGGGCGGTCGGCGTCGACGCGCCGATCCCGGATACCCGGCTCGTGCAGGAAAGCTTGGACATCAACATGAAGGAGGAGGCCGGGCTGCAGCTCTTCGCTGCCTGGAGGTACTCCCTGCCCGAGAACGCCCGCCGTAAGTGTAATGATTTTCTCGCCTTTTATTGATGGACCTCTATTGACTTATGGCTGTCTCAGGCATACTAAACTTTTGCGATGCCAAGAGGATGTAGGCCTCTTTGTTCGGTAAGACAGTTAGCTGTCTACAAGCATATTCAAAACAACAAAAAGCAGGTAACAGTGAGGTAAAACCAATCAAGAAAAGATAAAGCATTTCGACATTTACAAGTAACGATATAGAATCAGGTATCGGTCTTAAACATCTCAAATTTGCATATACGCACTCTATCTCCCGTATATCTCCGGTAAGCCTCCCCGGAGGAAGCAGCAATACAAAGGAATAACTTAAGAGATCTCATCTACTGCCATCATCTTACATCGAAAACAAGACCACTCTCCTTCAATCTTTCTCGGAGCTAGGAGATGTCATCCCGGAGTAAGCGGGAGACGGCCCCCCTCAGACCTTGTTCCCGGATAGCAATACCTTCGGTCTTAAAAGAAATCTTAATAATCCTCATGTAATTATATAAGATATACCACGGTATTGAGATGTGCTGTTTGAATACTGTCAGGTCGATTATACTACTTAAAGCCTTAGCCAGGGGGCTTTGGACTTTAAACGAGGTGTCTTTCGTACGGTCTATATTTGTTATCTACAGCCACGACGGGAGGCAGGTCACCGATATATCCAATGGTGATTTGATAATAAGCACATAAGGTACTAGGTACAACCCACAACTCGTTACCGTAAGGCCTGCGGTTTCCGGAATGGCTGGTTCTGTCGTTGCCGCGTGGGGATGGCAATTGAGACAGGAAATTTGGGGATGAATCGCGAATTGAAATTAGAACAGATATGTACATTAAACTAGCACAGATGTGGTGATCATCTCCAGAATTTGCAAGAGAACTCTGTTCCAATGAATAGATGAATGGTGAGTGAACATCTAATAAAATGCGAATTCTCTCGGGGTAGCGTGGGCCAACAGCAGTGAATATTAACATATCCGGGTCCACGAAATGAAGCCAACCAGCTTACGATGAGCGTATATTTTCATGCACTCATTTTCGTCGTATCAACTATCAAAAGTGAAGCATTACCGGCTAGGTTGTATGACTGGTCCTCGAGGCGCCACCTCCTGAGGGTGCGGGCCGAACCGACGGGCGCCTTACCAGCCCCCACCCCCACCTTATAAAATGAAGCCCCCTATGAACTGCGTACAAAGATATACACCTTATAACCCCCCTCCTACAACTTTCCTCCCAATCCATTCAACCAATACTCTCAATAGTCCTCTTGCAATATCACCCTCTACCACGAAGACTCAAACCCAACCCAACAACAATGCCCCCCTCCCCACCCCCTACCCTCGCAGAGGCCACCAAACCCACCGAAACCACCACAGCCCCCCCACCACAAACACTACATGGCCCTGGCCCTGACCCAAGCGCGCCTCTCGCCCCCGGCGCCCACCAAATTCTGCGTGGGCGCCGTCCTCGTCGACGCCGACACGCACACCGTCCTCGCGACCGGCTACTCGATGGAACTGCCCGGCGACCGGCCCGGCGACCCGGGCAACACGCACGCCGAGCACTGCTGCCTCATCAAGGTCGCGGAGCGCCACCGCCTCCCCGAGGACCGCATTGGGGAGGTCCTCCCGCCCAACACGGTGCTGTACACGACGATGGAGCCGTGCAATCGGCGGCTGAGCGGGGGGCGGACCTGCTGCGATCGGATTGTGGGGTTGGGGGGTGCGATCAAGGTGGTGTATGTGGGGATTCCGGAGCCGGAGACGTTTATACCGGAGAATAACGGGAGGGCGCGGTTGGAGGCGGCGGGGGTGAGGGTTGTGGTGGTGGAGGGGATGGAGGGGGAGATTTTGCGGGTGGCGATGGCGGGGCATTAGCTTTTTTTCTTGGAGGGGGGGGAGTTGGATTTGTATGTTGCTATATAGTATAGTAGTGTAAGGACTTTGTGACTTGCATTGTGGTGGTGGTGTACTCCGTAGATGTGTTCGATCGCGGGTGGTTGTCCTTCTGTCTATGCATTTATTATGAGAGAAGAGTTAACCTCTCCAGTATTCGAATCGACTTATACTCACTGAGCACAATAAACAGATTAGATTGCATCTAGCACGCCCCCTCCAAAACCCATAACAAATAAAAATGAAAACAAAACCCCACCCTGACCCCGAAAAAACCAAAAAGAAAGAACTGCTCACACTCGGACTCGAACCGAGGATCTCAGCATTACTAGTGCTGCGCTTTACCATCTAAGCCATGCGAGCCATTGTTGACGTCATTCCCAACTTACGATCTCATAACCAACCCTCAACCATCAAATCCTCACCACCAAACCCACCACCATCCCCATCCCCAAACCACATTCCCTAACAGAAACCCATCCTCCCAAACCTCAAATCCCATCAAATTTATCCCAGCGCTAGTGCCTACTCACTTCATGTACCAGCAACCAAAAAAGCCCCATAGTGGGGCGGGAACCCCGCAAAATCGGCCAGAGACCGTAGGAAAAGTGGGGCTATGTTTTAGTTTCGAGCACATCTGTACAACGACGGCCGCGGTGGTGTAGTGGTATTAACATTGCAGAGCCCCCGTACTAGCCTTATGCTAGCGGTGTGGAGTGCAGATTCTGGGTTCGAGTCCCAGTCGCGGCATTACTTTTTTCTTTTTTGCATTTGTCTGAAAGGTGGGCGTCATGGGGGCGTCATTCCGGAGAGTTGGGTGTGGGTGAGGGTGACGGGGGGGAGGGGTTGAGGGCTTGCTTGAGATATACGCCAGTTGTGGTGGGGCTACGCGAGAGAATGCTTTGGATCGTAGGGAGATGTGTAAAAGACGAGACTTGGAAATACCACACGATACCACACGATGGCTGGGGTTAAGTGAAGTTGAGAGGAAGCTACAGCAGCTCTGGGGTTTGCTAATGTGAGGGCCAGAATCGAATGAAAGTATAGCCTACATAAGTAGTCCTTCTGTGGTATTACTCTTAGTTGAGACTATACTTCCAGAAAAGTCTCATATCAAGTTACTTCAACCCTGACAATGCACATCCTGCCACTCGGGCACCTCTCGAACCTCCACCCGGAGCATCCGATCTAGATACGCGTCCGCCTCGGCAGCGTAGAAGCACCGCGCCCGGATCAGCGCTCCATACCTATGAAGCACAAACGGAATCGGAACACACGCCAGAGCCAAGAACGCCGGTACCGACGCCGCCCACCGCGGCCCCAAGCCCTGATACATCTGATCCGTGAACAAAGGGAACGCAGCTGCAAAGACAGAGTTCATGAGGGTGCATGCAGCCATGACGGACGCCGCGTATATCGTATACGCGTCTACCAGATAGTTGTAGCAGGGCAGAAAGATCATCAGCAAGCCATACCCGACCGGAACACTGCCCAGAACGGGAACGATCCAGGGAATGCTCACAGGAACGATCGTCCACGCGAACCAGAACAAGCCCACGGGGAGGGCAATGCTGGCGGGGAGGGCGTCCAGGAGACGCACTTCCGGTGGCAAGCGGGCTGTGTCCCGGCAGCGAATCCGGTTCATTCTCTTGACATATCGTCTGTGTGAGAGAAGGACGTGGGGGATCGCGAACAGAACACCAACCAGCATCCCGATGAAGGTCAGCCCGGTGTCCAGGGAATTCCAGCCCCGGATCTGCTGGAACACAATTGGGTAGGCGGCGAAAGACATGTACGTGATTCCACTAAGGATCGAGCTGTAAATAGACAGAAGCAGAACGATCGGCTCGCGGAAGAGCAGCACCCACGGCCGGAGAAGAAGCGTGCGCAGCTCGTTACCGACAACGTGCTCACGGCCGTGGCTTACGTCCATGACACTGCGGTAGACGCGGCTTGTGGTTTTCGTCAACCGCCTGGCACGACTGGACAGCAACACGGGCGCATATGTCTCCGGCAACAGCCAGAACATGGCCAGGGTGACTGTTCCCGCGAGGATAGCCATGGCCCCCTGGATCCACCGCCAGCCACCCGCAACCTCGACTGCGGCACCGATAACGGGACCGAGCACGGCAAGGAACGGAACTGCCGCGTAAAATCCCATGGGCACCCCTCGGGCCTTGGCCGGGAACAAGTCCGCTATCACGCCCCCGGAGACAGCCACGGGCGCGGACCCCAGGCTGCCCGCGAGAAAAAGGAGAATGATCACCGTCGCGATGTTGGGGGATGCCGCAACGCCCGCGCTGAACGCCGTCAGACACACGCCGCTCACCAGCATGATCACCCGACGTCCGTAGGCCTCACTCAGTGCACCCAACAGCAATGGGCCCAGCGCGAACCCGAGCACGAACAGTGAGGATCCCAGGAGGGCAACCTCGACTGAGACGTGGAATTCGTTGGTGACATCGACCAGTCCGGCGGAGTATGCCGAGGAGCAGAACGCCACGACCAGGCTGGCCAGGGTGGAGAGCACGGTGATGGCCCATTTCGTGGCGTCGCGGAATTTCATCGGATCGCGGGGGTCTTCAGCCAGCCAGGTGACGATATACGGGTGAGCATCGGTGCCAGAGCCTTCGTATCGGTGGTGCAGGATGTCTCGGGTGATGAAGCCATCGTCGAAGATCAGGCGGAGGAACGGGACTTTCCTGTTCAGGACAGCGTACTCTCCGGAAGGTGCTATCTTCACCTGGGTATATCATCGATGTTACTAACAGTTGCTGCGAGGTATCCAGTTGATTATGGAGTGACTGATTATACTCACCATGATCCAAATTCAACATCGATCCCAGTACCTTCGAGCATGGCATTTTACACAACTCAATCCATGTCGAAAATCTGCAATATAAAGCCCCATCTCACCGACCAGATTCACAGCTGTCGTCATCACCAGATCGACTCGAAAGGGAGATACAAATTAATAACATGAAGGCAAGCACAGCAGCAAAACTCAGTCCTTCAAATCTGCCGAGCTTACAGCAGATTGCACATCCCGTGATACCTTCAGTGCACCATTATCCGTATCCTCCCAGCAACGCAGCCAGTGACCGCTCCCTCGCATGCGCAGGAAACGATTATCAATTCAGTGCTCGCGCCAAGCAGTACGATAAGCTTACACAGTAGATTTGCTTTCATTACCCTTGACGTTGACCCGCCGTAGGACTGGGAACGAAGAGCCGGTGACACGATGCACGGCTGATCTCCAATGTGTACTTGGGAAACTCATCCATATGACCTGGTCTTTCCTGTCAGGCTAAATTCCCCGACTGGCCCCTTGTGGGGTGATAAGAGCCTTGGCGTCTGCAACACAAGCTCTCGATAATCTGTCAATCGAATGCGCCTGGCCTCCGGATCCAAGGTTGTGGGAAAGGCTAGTAGGTAGTTGTCCTACGGCGCATGATGCGGCAAAAGTCAAGCCGCTTTGTTGAGTCAGGATTGTTGCAGTGCATTTACCCCAACTGGCAGAGAATGGGGACTGGGGATAGATGGTGCATTTGTGTAGATAGATCTATCTACCATCCGTGGTAATTGATTTCGCACTTCCCGGACACCGACCGGTGGAAGTACTGGCAAATCATGGACGGGGGTTTGTGGTGATTCGCGACACGGGTAATGCATTGGATCTCAGCGAAGCCAGAGTGATCTTCAAACTCTCAACATCTAGTACTAGAAGAAAGCTTATATAGAAGATCTGGCTGCAGATCGATGATGGGGAGCTGTGAAACTGGTGGCCATAAGTGATATACTGCAGAACCTGCGCAGCTGGACGATAGATGCTAACCAAGAAGCACAGAAGTGAAGCATCGAGAGCACCAATCGCCCAAGTGAGAATAAGATTGCATCAGGTTGATCCCAGGATAGTTCACCATGATCTGTGAGAGCATACCTGGTCAAATACTGCCTAATGCTAATACCCCTAGCATGGGACAGTCAATCATCTTAAACAGCAGTTAACAGTATTGACACGCTGTACTAGCACATTTAAGCATCCGCTTTCACTCATTCAGTCAATGATCTGCCTTCTGTATCTTCGATGCTTACAACAAACCAAGTAAATACCTCCGAAAACTTTGCGATATATAAGCATTCTTCCTGTGTTTTTCTTTCTTTCTTTTTATTTTTCTTCTCGGGCAAGCTTCTTTTATACTGCGACAAGGTTCCATTCAACTAACGGTTTTGGCTAGCTGCTATTCGTTCATTTGGAGCCGGATTGGAAGACTTACAGCTGGTAAATACTTCTGTAGCTTGCAATTTAACTCTTATTCAAAGCTCGAAATGTGTTGACTAGGGAGCCTTAGTGTAGATGATTGGTGATGACGTGATGGGATTACGGCTCCAGACTACTTGTATGGTTGAAGCGGATGACAGGTAGTATACGCGCTACCACTGCTGTGATTATACAAGAGGTATCCTATGGTGCAGTCCTTAGTGGAGCCCTGATATTTATGTTATTCCTGTTATTCCCAATCTGTGGAAAAGTCTTGCTATGCAGTTCTGGTATGACTATGAGTGCGAAAAGTAGACATGACGAACGCCGGGTCAAAAATGGTCATGGTTTGGAAGATGCGGGCATGAAATCAGTGCTATCAAGAGTCAGTCTCGCACGCATCGAAACCAAAAGAGGAACACCACATACCGTAACATCCTCCCACTTCTCCCAACCGCGTCCCTTCACAGCGGCCAACTCCTCCATCGTGTACTGTTTGCCGGTGGTGAAGTAGCCGGCGTTAATCTTGGCATCGATCTCGACGCGGGAGTCATTGGGGATCATGTCCTCCGGGATAGGCACACGCTCCAAGATCTTAATTCCAGAGTCAACAATGGCGTCATGCTTCATGTTGGACATGGACAGCATCCGGTCGATCTTTTTGATACCCAGCCAGTGCAGGATGTCGGGCATGAGGGCTTGGAAGCGCATCTAATCATAAATTAGCAGTGACCGACCGCAAATTATAGGTAACACCTACGTCTCGAACACCAGCAATATTCTCCGTGCGAGTGAAGTACTTGTCCGCAGTATCACCACCGCGCTTGCGAGCATTATACACCAGGTACTTGATGACCTCACCCAGAGCACGACCTTCCTTCCGGAAGTAGATCACCACACCGCTGCCGCCGTTCTGCGCCTCCCGGATCGCCTCCGCGATACCAAACGCCAAGTACGGACGACACGTACAGATATCCGACTGGAAGACATCGCTGCCATTGCACTCGTCGTGAATCCGCAGCGCCAACCGGACATTCTCATCTGAGACTCTCTCCGGAGGCCCAAAGATGTAAACCGTCAACCCACCAATCGGAGGCAGGAAGACCTTCAAATCTGGGCGCGTGATGAGTTCGGGGTAGCTTCCGCCCGTGTGCTCGAAGAGCGTCCGCCGCAGCGTCCCCTCATCCACGCCGAACCGCTCCGCAACTCCCGGCAGGTACCAGACGGGCTCCACGGCGACCTTAGTGACGCGAACCTCACCGCCGGAGTCCACCACAATCGAGCCATCGACATCGAGCTTGCCCTCCCGCACGGCCTCGCCAATTTCCGCCAGCTTCATGTTCGCGCGCGTGACAGCCATGGTGGGCCGGATGTCCCAGCCGGCCTCTAACTCGTCCCGGTACTGGTTGACGACATCGTGGCCGTAGGGGTCCATGGACACGATCTTGGTCTTGTCGCCCCAGGCGGGCTGCGGGGGAAACTTGAAGGTGGGCTCGCTGTTGCGGAGGTCCGGGCGGAAATCCGGGTCCAGGTCGCCCGCCGCGATCGCGAGGGCGTTGTAAATGCTGTAGCTTCCCCCATGAGCGCCCATAGCGTTGCGGCGCTTGAGGAGGTTCGGGCTACGGGAGACGATCACCGGACCGCGGGATTTGGCATCGGGGGCGCCCCATTCGAGAGGGACGGGATCGATCCCGCTTTGGCCGGGGTAGGTAGTTAACTATGGGGAGTGTGGGTCAGTGGGTTTCTCTGTAAGAGTCAGTAGCTGGGAAGCTACACGTACGACAATGTGCTTGCTGTAGCGAGAAGTAGAAGTCGGCGACTGAACGACGGTTGTCGCCGCTTCAGTGGGCTTGGGAGATGTATCAAGCTGCGGGGTACTGGCAGTCATGGTGAAACGGGAGAAGGATTAGAGGATATGAAAAGGAGAGAGACAAGGGAGGGGGGGATTCAGTGACATAAATAGGGAAGAGGAGAGGCAGTGGAAGTGGATAAAGAGAAAGAGAAGATGACGATGGGGTATGGAGAAATGGGAGGGGGAGG
>NW_020291498.1:76862-141105 GCF_003184765.1 Aspergillus aculeatinus CBS 121060
GGGAAGGTAGGTAGAAGAGGGAAGTTCAACTGTAGCTTTGCTCCGACCGATCAGGCTGCTTGCTGTCACCCAGTGAATGAAAGCTAAGGCATACCAGGGTGCATGTGACTTGGGCCCCAATGCTTGCTTTGCCTGGTTGGATCCAGGCTTTCTCTCATTCTTAGGTTTTCTTTTTCTCTCTTGCCCTGTCTCGTACTACAGTAAGGAACTTAGTTACTCTCCTCCCCCCCCCCCGCACTGCCTTCCTTGGATTATTATCTTATCCTACCTGGGTTGTTGCTTATCATGGCTGCGGACCTTCCCTTATCTTCTCCACCCCGGACGATCAGGGCTCACTGATAAGCACTGATACAACCTTTATCCTCCCTGCCCCCCTGTTAATCTCTTTATCAACCAAGCCTACTGCTAGCCTTGAGATGAGATCCAACAAATCATCGGGGAGGAAGTCGGTGAGAGGCGCGATCCGGGCTGGTCCTGCACGATGACGATGGGTATGGGGGCAGCAGGGCGGATGACCAGCCCCTCATTCCAAAGCTTCCCTCGCCTCAAAAACCAGTCGGTCGGTCGCCCGAAACTCTTGGCCGGAGACGTTGGTAGCAATACTAGATCATTGTTCTTGAGACTATTCCTCTACATCTCCAGTGACTATTATTGGAGTAACTCTCAGCCCCATCGGCGGTAACTAGATCATTTCTAACATCGTTTTTATCTTCTATAGATTAAATATGAATTGGATTCTTACTAGGTTACGAACTTGATGTATTAATCCCGAATGTAAATTGCCATCGAACTTCATATAATCTTCAAGGTAAATGATATGAACGATGAGTGCGCTGGATGGTCGAACAGCGATCGACAGCGGTACGGCAGACCGTAGACACCAAGAGAACAGCCCACATGACAGTCAGGAACGTTCCTGCTTGCTTAAAAGCCTTAGCATTACAATATCAAACAAAACTAGCGGGAGAGTCTATAGGTTATACAAATTTTGATACATCAAATCGAATCTTCTGATTGACATGTTTTCCAATTTAGTAGTGAGTTCTGCGTGTGGCACAACCGAATATCTGCTTCACTTCGCTTTCTCCCCATGCCAAGATAATTACAAACTGGTCTATTGTGTGCTGAACGGCGAATTGAAAGACCCGGCAAACCCCTGTCCCAATCTCAGGTACCGGATTAACTCTGGTGCTATGTGAATACAATGGCCCTGTGGGGCTCAACTTTCGAACTATGAATTACCAAGAAGCCACCGTGAAGAAGCCCCTGGGCCGCGAGTGAATGTAGGTACTTACCTAGTAAATCATGAACGATGATTTGGAGAGCTGATCATCGGTCGCGAGTATTCAGCTCACACCCTATCTTTCAACCTTCCACCACCCGCGGAGACAGCATCTCACTTCGCTATCTGAAAGGAGGTGCTGCTGTTACTCCCCCACGTCCTTAGATACGGATCAACTGCTCAACCCAGGTGAGAGCTCTTCTTCATGGACGTAAGCAAAAGAGTACTGACACTGCCTAAACTTTATAGCTTGTGAGAGACCCGACTAGAAGGACCCGCGGATGAAACCATCAACCAAGATCTAGGCTCAAAGTGTTAGTCGATCAACGCGTGGAAAATGGGCAGTCAACCCTCCCTGAACATCCCCTCTTCTTTGTCAACGGTACAAGTCTCAATCATCGACATCACATACGCCCCCTTGATACCAACATGGCAATCCATGGGTCCTCCAATCAAGGGCCTGGGGAAGCGGACTGCTGTCACGTTTCATTCATCGTCCATCATACGGACGCCTTTGGTAGAGGGTGCAATGTCATCTTCGACCTGGGAATTTCCAAAGACATGTTCGACTTCCCCTGCATATTATGGAAGCTGGCAGAGAAATGGGCGGCGATATGCGAGTTGACAAGTGTGTTGAGGATATCCTGAAGGAGCATGGCGCGGCGCTCAACACCGTTGACGCCATTATCTGGAGGTATGGATGCATTTCCCCAAAGGCCTTCCCTTCCCCCTTTCGATGTCAGCCGATGTGGACAAGCCCTGATGTCTTACCTGCTGGCAGTCACGCACACATCGATCACGTCGGACGACCCTCCCGTTTCCCCTCCCGTACTAAACCGGTTGTTGGACCCGGAATCAAGGAGGCCTTCTACCCCGGTCGGCCCGCCGTAAAGGAAGCTCCTGTTGCGGCACGCGAGTTCCTCGGTCGGAAAGTGGAAGGACTTACACCGTCGCAGTTCAACCTGGAGATCGGAGGCCTCAAAGCGCTCGACTACTTCGGCGATGGCAGTTTCTATCTCCTCTCCGCGCCAGGACACGCCCTCGGTCACCTGAACGCCCTGTGCCGCACCACAGAGGACACCTTCTTCTATTTCGCAGGGGACAGCGTCGACCAGCTTTCGGTACTGCAGACATCTTCACCCTCTGACCCTTCCGTATATGTGCACGCGCTGAGTCGCAGTTGCCCTGGTGCCGCGCTCCACGCAAGGGCAAATCGTCCCAAGTCAGAACATCCCAGCGAGGCGCCGTCGTTGGAGAAAGAGGCTGCTGCTCGCGAGACCCTTGCGGCCGTTCAGAGGTTCGATGCGGATGATCGTGTGTTTGTGGTGGCGGCCCACGACACAAGTATACATGAAATCCTGGAACTGTTCCCAGAAACGTCGAATGACTGGAAAGCTAAAGATCTGAAGAGGAAGGGTCGCTATTCGTTCCTGGAGGAGCCGAAGCAGCAGGGACCTGAAGGCTCGGGATCGGGAACAGCATGAGCATCGTGTGATGCATCTGGGACAAAGTCTATTCATAGGATATTGGGCTGGATGGACGTCGTTATAGGGCATCTTAGCTAAATACGAGACTACAATGCCTAGTTAACGTAACGTATCCGCTTCAATTCGTATTCATCTTGCTCTCTCAATATAGCCAAGTATATTACGTACCGTCTATGTTTATTGTTGTTGAATGCACCCTATAGATTCAAGTGCCTCATTCCACTCAAAGCTCTTAGGTGCAGACCCAATATGTGTCTCGTCAAATCATCATCGCTCTGACGCAGCAGATACACAGGGAGGCACCTTCAGCCACAGCTTCCTGCCTCCACAAAACTGCAAGGTCTACATTTGACCACTCCATCGGGCCCAGATCTAAATATGCGGCAAGACAAGAGAGTGTTAGAATAGTTTGAATATACGAAGGTGAATACACAGATGCCCCTCCCATTTGAACAACCCCCACAAAATCACTTCAACAACTTCCCCCCCTCGGAATGCACGACCGTCCCCGTCACAAACCGATCCTTCATGAGGTAAACATACGCCTCCGCCACCTCCTCCGGCCGCCCAATCTCCCCCACCAACGTCTCCTCGGCGTACCGCTCCACCGCCGCCAGCTTCGCCTCCTCATCCCCGAAGGTATCAAACAACTCCGTCAACACCGCGCTAGGACTGACCGTGTTGACACGGACGGGCGCCAGATCCACCGCCAGCCCGCGCGCCATCCCCTCCACCGCGCCTCCACTCGCCGCCGCGAGCGCCCACCCGCGCGCCGGCCTGTGCCCATTCACCCCACTGGTGAAGGTAATCGACGAGCGGGCCGACACGCGCATGTAGCTCCGGGCATGTTTGGCGACCATCAGGGCCCCGAGCACGCGCACCGTCCCCGCGGCGTGGATGTCGGCCACCGTCAGCGTGGGGTCCGTCACGGGCTTGAGCCCCAGGGCGTCGCCGGCGGTGTACACGATATGGTCTAAGAAAGTTTTCCCTGTGGTGGAAGTGGTGGTAGTGGCCTGCTCGAGGAGGCTGCGCACGTGGGTCTCCGATGTAGCGGGGTCGCCGAGGTTGCAGGCGCATCCCCCGGCGATGCGCGATTGAGATCCCGGGTCTGGATACAGGGTTCTCAGGCGCGTGAGGGCATCGTCCACTTTTCTGGCCTGCGAGCTGGCGAGGAAGACGCTCGCCCCGTGCTCGAGCGCTGCGCGCGCCACCGCGAATCCGATCCCGGAGGTCCCTCCGATCACTAGGACCCGCGTGCCCGCCAGCTTGTTCACGGAGATGGTGTTGGTTGGGTTCATGGTTGGTTGGTTGGTTTGGGTGGCAGGTTGCTTTTGATCGTGTGAGTGTGTATTGCATCAACTCTCGAGGTTCACTTGGGAGAGCACCTCGGGGAAGGGATTGGAGGGGCCGAGATGATTTTTGCGCACTGTACTGGACCGTGGCTGGGATTGTTGCTGGGTGACTGGGTCGTGCCACCTTGTTAGGCTTTGCTAACACAGCCCTGGAGACATTTCAACGGCTCGTGTTAACTCCGAGGCGGGGATAACAGAGCCATACTTGGTGGTTAAGTCGGATCTGTATCTACCAGAAGGATCCATCTCGTACGGCTAATTCCCGTCAATTGAGCTTCGGTCAGATAAGGCCCCCGTGGCTGCTGACTGGCGCATGCACCTGGCGAATGTCCGTTTAGCCGGTTGATGTCTTCAACGTGCTACGATGTTTAGAAGGTGCAGTTATCTCAAAAAGGATGTAGCATTAGTAAACACTGAATCTTCCAGCTCGATTCTTATCACCGTAATCTCCGGGGGATGCTAACTCCGCCAAAGGATATCTGAGCACCCCTGGGGAGCAGTATACATACTTTCTGCGGTTGGCTGTGCTGCATATCTTAAATGCAGGCTTAAAGACCAGATAGCCATATTAAGGGAAGAAAGGGTAGTAAGACCAAGCACTACAGCAGCTAGGCCTAGGAATGGTGCGGTCCCGGTTCTGAAATTTGGGATCAGAACCGGACCACAAGATTTTTGGTCTTTGCTTATATTACCAAGAACTGTATTATAGTCTCCCGCGGTCCTAGACAGTCTCTACTCCAAGAGACTACTTCTAGCTTTCTGTATATATTATCGGGCAGTTTTTTCCTATTTAAACACAATACTAACAGCTTCTCTGTATTCTTAAACAGTTCTGTGTATATTAAAGAGTTTTAAGTATAATAAGATATTTAGCATCGAGCCTACCCGCGATAATAGGATCTTGAATAAAATCTAGAATACTCTACTTCCTTGTGAATAAAATCTCATACATCTATTCTTATATTTTATTCTTATAATGTATACGAAACTATATGTACTCCAGCAGGCCGCGGCTTTATTCTTATCCGCAACTATCAGAAATATAAACTTACCCCAAGTTGTTTTACGGGCGTTAAATACTCGCGCTTCTCGATCTCAATATTCTACCAGCTTTATTATTTAATATGACTTTCTAATCTTCTATTTATACACGCTTACTCTGTCTGTCTCTTTTTACGTTATTTGGTGCGGTAATTCTTATTAATCTGTATTTATGTGGCCCAGGACTACGTCCGCAAAACGATCTATGAGATCATCCTCTGGGCATTGGGGGCATCGGGGGCATCGGGGGTAGGTTGGATATTCTGGAGAAGTGGTCTCGCTTGGGGGCGTCGTGGGGTTAGTAGTAGTTGGGTAGGTAACGACTCTTATTATATACTAGTACATAGTAGTTTATAATGTATATTCAATGGTAGAACTACTAAGTTTGATCATCTTCTCTCTGCGAAACATATTCAGATCACATCTCAGACAATGCCCAGAGCTATTCAGGCATAGGTGTTGGGTTCGTGCAGAGAGGCATGATGCCGCGTCCGTACTCTCGCAGGTAGCTACCCATTGAGGCAACTATTTCCCATACAAATTAGCTTCCGGGCAGGTGCGACCTACATCGACAAATATGAAGGAGGGGACAATCTCACAACTAGTGGCATTGTGGTTGACTCTGAAGCCCATATAGGCCGGTCGACCCTGTAGATCCGGACGTCAGACGGGCGCAGGACAAATGCAAAGGATGCAGAGCTGAGCGAGGCGGCATCACTCCAGAAAGCGAGTTCTCTTACATTCTCGGGGGCTCCATCTTCCAGCCATTTCTTGATTTGCTGGGCCACCGTCTCGGCCGCGCTGGGAGTACTCGTCATGGAGGAGATGGTGGATCCAAACGAGCTGAGGTCGGCGGAACTCATCGCTTCGACCTGCTCGCGAGCCTCCCGGATCTGCTCCAGATCAGCCTCGAGCTGATCTCTTTCCCGAGTCTTGTCTTTGACTTGCTGCTTGGCCTCTGTGGGATTTTCTTCTGTCAGCGGGCTGTAGATAGACCATCGTGTCCTACGGAAGGGCGGACTGGACTCACTGGCGATTTCAATCATCAGGGCTGTGGTACTAGCCAGTTGCACCCCGGCGATGATCAACCCGCCAATCTATTGGACAGAGGTCAGAAACCAAATAGGAAGAATGAGAGGTCGGCCAAGGAACTGCCGGGGAGAAGTGCGTACTGCGATGAGAGTCCCGTAGGGGGGGAAACAGGCCGCCAGTCCTTCCATGATGGGCAAAAGACCCTGACCGACATGTTTGATGGCTTCAGCCGCGGTTTCCAACTCCGCGATTTTCCCTTCCAGTTCGATGAGCTCTCTCTTAATTCTTGCCAGTTCGGCGCTCAGCTCCCCTTCTTTGCCCCTCGCCCAAGCGATAAAATCCGAGATGAAGCTCTGCAGATCCGTGGAAACAGTGCCCAGCTGTGTAGTGATCCTACCGTTTTCGGTTTTCAGAGTCGCTGCGGCCTGGGGGATTGAGAAATTGATGAGTGAGCAACGATGGGATATGATCCGGCTTTTCCTGGGCCCCAGGGAGCTGCTTTCCACTCACATCGATGGTGCCTTGGATTCTGGTCTTGCGGTCGGCAAGAGTCTTGGTGCTATCATTGCAGTACAGAATATCCTGATTGTCAAGCTCTAGGAAAAGCCGACACAAGACCATTAATACAAATCTGAGAATCAAGGACCCAACCAACCGGGTACCTACTCCTTGTGAAATTGTATGTCTTGGTGGCATTCGCCTGACTGTCATCGATGACAGACTGGAAGGACTATTCCCAACCGTGAGCCAAACCGCGAAGCCTTCTGATGCCCCAGATTCCGCGTCAGAGGGTGCGGGGCCACACATACCTGCTGCGTGGCAACAAACCTCTTGGCCCACTCGGTATTCCAGCGCAGGTCAAGACTTTCAAGCTTGGACTGCAGTCCATCGAACCTGAGCCGGACGTCTCCCGCCGTGGCCGCCGCTGCTTTGGCGGAAATCTCCAGCGCAGACTGCAGGTCGGCGGCCGAGGAGGTCTCAGCGGCCCCGCGTGAGAAGTCGGCCTTCTCCTGATCCGTCTTGAGAGGGAAGTTGGCCTCGTGGTTGGCAACGAGGACATCCAGATCGGCCTGGGTTAGGCCTCTCAGTGCCGCGTCGTAGACCTGGGTCGCGGTGGGGTTGCTGGGAATGAGACTTTCGAATTTCCGGACGACCTCCTCGTAGGAAGGGGGAGCATCGTCGAGTGAGTACGATGGTGGTGCGGTGGTCATAGTGTGAGTTTTGTGTTCTTTGATGGGGTGTTGGGGTGTGGGTAGAGATTCTGGTGAGAGGGCAGAAAGCGTTGTGATGATATGTAGTGATTTGTTGTGTTCTGAGATCTTTTGCAACAATTTTATAATCATCAATCCACTCGAACCCAAGTTTTCGGTTTGGAAATATTTTGGATTCGGTTGACGTGATGACGACCTGTGCAGTGACTTCATGGCTGGCTGACAACAACGCAAGTAAAGCATAGGGATCTTTCAGCAGATGGTGATGCATGCAGTGTGATAGATCAGTGACTAGGCGCATATGGAAAAAAAAAAAATAAGAATGAAAACAAGAAATCAATAAACAGAAATGAAAAAGTAAACAGAAAGAGACAGAGAAAATTTTCTGACTGTGGCATGTGTACATTTGTGGTAGAATTCTGGTTGGATCCCTGCTTGATGCAGATAGAAATGGGATATCATTATTCCCGGCGCGCTAAGCATCCCCGTATGGTTTTTGAAAATCCCGATCCAGACCTACAGAAAGACTTCAGTTTGGGAAGATGGACAGCTTGGGCGATCAGAGTCGCTCGGCAATGATTTCCGAGGTATTGAGCGGGGAAATTAGGTTCAGTCTGCAATACTTCCCAATTACGCCGCAATTATTGATTCCCGTCTATTTTTACCCCCGGACGGATGATCCACTAGATCGATACACATTGGCAAGATGGAATGTTGGCGGTGTGGCAGCTGCAGGTAGCATACAGCAGAGAAACAAAGTGGGGAAATGTGTGGCATCCATAGGTCCGATAGCAGATATCTACCGAGTACGGAGTACTTGAGATCGTCACAGAAGGCTGGTTGACTCCGTCATTGATGTCACCCGATGGCTGCGATGTGAAGATTTGAAAGAAGAATTTATTTGTTGGCGTTATACCACTGAAGAGTCTGCATGACGGATGTAACCTAACCTGCAGAAAGACATTTCCGGGACCCACAACTAAAGTAGTATCCTGGTCCGTGCTGCGATACTCATCTCGCTTACAGCGGTAGTAGCCTGTCTAATAGCCCTGTGAGTTAGGCTCGGTTGATGTCAACGTCAACATTCGATGCTCTTATGCTTTTTTCCCCAACCATTCCCTTCCCACCTTTGCAATTTCTCTATTCATTGTAAAACCTGCAACATCTTAGTCTATATATTCTTGTCGATGGTGTGGTAAAGTTTCCAGTAGCTATACAACAATTTCTGAAATTAACCCCCTGACATATTAAGAGCTACTGGCAGCCTGTGCAGCATTAATCATCCATCTATCAAGATGACCCACCAAGTATCCGAGCAACAGGCAAAGTTGACTTCCTTGTTTGAGGAATCACTCGGCAAGGCAGAATATGCCAGGCTTCTGGCGAGTGAACCTTCAGTCCAGAAGTACCTGGACGCCGGCGAACGGCTTTCATTTGAGTCCATAATCCCGTTTATGCCATCCTCCAGCCACGGGAAGTTCAGTCCAGAACAGAAGGATCGCTACTGGAAGGCAATTCTTAACGCTATCACTTCGGACACACCGGATTACGGCAAGATCAAGGAGGAGACCGCGGAGGCGATCTGGGAGTACAGAACCACAAAAGACCTGGCGGTTCCTACCACGAGATACTATGTGTCGGCTAATAAGTACGATGCCATTGGAAACTTGAATAACAATGTGGGTTTCTTCCCTTGAAGACTGCCGCCCTTGAAGGAACATTGTAGCGTGTGTACATTTCTGACTTCAATATCGGGGTTGGCAGTATTTGAGACCTACCGCGATCAACAGCGGGATGACTGCGAGGACATTGTCCTTTTTTACCGAGAGTGGGTGGTTGTCTTGAAATTACACCTCTGCTTCAAAACTAATATACCTTTCTCCCCCTCCTAGACTTCGACATCAACCTCCTTCCGCTGTGTGCAAACGTGAATCTGGCTGTGGGAGTACGCAAAGCAGCCATACAACGCGTCCTCAAGGTAAGATTTCATCAGGAAAAAGACATCGCCGACCTGTATCCGTGATTGTACAGGATCCTGACCCGCGGATTGTCTGTAGGATGCCGAGAATCACGAGAAAGTCAGCCGGGAAACAGAGGAGAAGTTCACCCAGCATATCAACAACTTTGTGGAGGTTATGGGTAGCCCTCGTCTGGCCGGCACGTCACACCCAAGTGTCACAGCCTACAATGTCGAACGGCTCCTGACCCCGGATGATTCCTCCGCCCCGTGGCCGCTGCAAATGGCGACCAGCATCTCAGGACGTGCCTCCACTCGTCTAAAGGTATCTCGCCAGACCTCACCCTATGCATGCGAGCGACCCCCCCCTACCCCCCCTGCCCGGCCGCCATTGGAAGCAATCTAACAATCGTATACCCAACATAGATCAGTGGGCTTCTTGCTATCGGCACCGAGGAAGCTAAGATCACCAGTCTTATCTTGAGTGCCGCTGAGCGCGCAAGACGGCAGCGGATGACCCAGTCAGGCAACTATCCTTACACATTGGAAGAGTGTGTGGATATAATCGATGGCTATATGCGGGAGCTTCGGGGCTTCTGGCGTTTCACGGCCGCAGACTATCATGCTATTTTCAGATGGCTGGAGGATGGAGCTGAGTTGATCGTACGTTTCTTTCTCTCCACTCTGTTCCCCTCTCTCGCCATGCAAAGCGTTCCCCAGCGCTAAACATATTTTACTTTTCGTTTTCTCTCTTTAGGAAATCCCAGAGATCCTCCGTCCCTACCTTGAGAACACGGAGAAAAACCATCTCTGTAAGAAAGACCCTCCATCCTCTCTGATCCTGATCTTGGTTCTGACTGTTTTTGGCCGGTGGCCGGGGACGGAGATGTTGTACAGACAGGGTAATCGCAATGCAACTTCGGGGTTATTCTCAGTCCATACTGCGGTTGGAACCAATGGGGGAGTCAACTGAGAAGGACTGGCCAGAGGTTACAGTTGATGGACAGAAGGTCATGGTTGAGGGGAAGGAAGTCACGGTTGACTAGCTTAGCTTTTTGAGGTGTTAAGAAAGCTGTAGAGGATGCGGTAGGGAGACCCAGAGAGCTCGATTCGTGAAGAGCATAGCAGAGGTGTGCAATGCATGTGGCTGCGTAATAGCCTGGCTAATGGCTTTGCCACCATAAGGAAAGTGGTACTACGGTGGCTGTATGTGGAGAGTAATGGTTATTAGGTTAGTCGGTTGGGTATCTGTTCAATTTCATGCCTGCTGCTAGATTACGGGTTTTTTATTGCATATGGGGCGGTTCTCCCGGTGATTACTTCTAAGACGGACAAGACTAGCAGAACAAGGAGTGTAGAGGTGAATAGAGAAAGAGCCCAAAAGCAAGTGGTGCTATAGATAGGGTGTTCGGGCCTTCCGATACGATCTATTGCCTCCTTACCCCTTCATTTGCGTAGGCGGCCGGGATAAGATCTCTCTGTCGGTGTGATACTTTCCACAAGTCGCATTAGCCATCTGCAAGAGCCATGACGCTGGAAACGACGTGGAGAGACAAAGAAAAGAAAGGAAGAGAGAAACAGAATGGTAGACGGTCTCTGTAGTACGCCTCCTTGTGTACAGAATATCATGAATATGCATGAGCTGGCGCTGCACGCGCCTTTGTGGGCTAAGAGCTACATCGGCTAGAAGTGGCATACTGCCGATCTTGTTTGCCCAGCACAGACCATGGCTTCTCCCGATACTGTCTGGCATTGGGGTAATGCAAAGGGTAACTTAAGATGTCTTTCCTGCGGCCTGTACCATTCTCGGCTCTCTGCAGGTGGAGAAATAGCTAGGACTGCTCCACAAATTGACTTTGAACAGAGAGTCGACTACGTAGTAAAGTATAGTCCACGTCTAACTACTCAATCCTATGATCACGTCATGAAGGTAAGAGTGGAGCTTTTACACCTAGCATTTAGCTAATGCAGAAGGCCTGTTCCATTTGGGGTCATTACCATGCTCGGGTCTCCGGGGAAGGTGGAGAAGACAGCTGGCAAACTGACTCCGGGAGCATCGACTACGTAGAGAATGGATTTCAATTCAAATTCTGGTCCTGAGTGTGGTGTGCTAGCAGAGCCTGTCCACCTATCTTTCTCTTCTGGTGATATATGAAGGGGTTAGGCTCGTCCCCACTCTCCAGGACAACAACATCTCAACCGTTTGAAAACCTCCCCAGCTCTCTCTGGTCTCACCACCAACCATCGACAAACCTACCATCTCCCTTCTCAGATCCTATCCAGTGGCAATCATGTCTCTGAACAACCCACCCCCGCGATACAGCGCCGATAGATCCCCGCCATCCTACAATGATCTCATAGAACGCTACAAAGCCGCCGTCGGGGACAATCCCACCCCGGAAAAGTATCTAGAAGTAGCTGGAACCTTTAACGATGCGGAAATCGACATCCTAGCCGATAGCACAGGGGAGGGGTTTCCTCCAGTCGACAGCGAGGAGGACCTCGACGCCCTGAAGCACACCATGGCCCGCCAGCTGCAGAGCGAGCTTCTCAAGACCACGGCGAGGGATAGCGCCACCAAGGCCACCGAAGCTGCATTGCGTATCCGCGCAACCTTTCGAAGAATCCATGCGAAGATCGTCGAGTTGGATCGGATTGAGGAGTCTGGGTTTGAGGAAGAGATGAGGGGTTTCATTGTGGTAAGTGGATTTGGGCTTGTGGGTCTCTCTCCCTGACGCATTGGCAACAGGAATACGACCGGATTCTGGGGGTGGTGAGCCGGGTCGCGATCGAGATGAAGGGAATGGGCAGCCGTGAGTGTGCTTCTTGATTGTGTCGTTACCACCCATGACGATCACTGAAAGCTCGTCTGCGCTCGTCTAGACTTTGATACACTCCTCATCCCAAGCTGCTACAACGACAAAATCAGCAAGGAGACCAAAGTCCGATTGGTAAATAATTTCCTCGTGGTAAGAAAGTCTCCGGAACCGCCGATCGAACCAGATCGTAGCCTCTATCCGAGGGCACATCGCTTACACATTAAATCATATACATCCAGGACACAGCGCGGCACGAGAAAGCCGCGGGGGAAGCACAAAACGATCTCCGGGACTTGAAGACCAACTTCAACACATATGTCGCCAGGTTCGACACCTGGGGAGAGAAGAAAGAAGGGGAACTCCTTGCGGAGATCCGACAACTGCAGGCAGATATCCAAGGCTATCGGAACGAGATCCTGCAGACTGAGAAGGAGATCGAAGAGCTGCAGTTCGTGATGAGGTTGATTGGTAGTCTATCGCTGTTTGGCTTACTCTTCGGTGGGTGGGCTGCCATCATCATCGGGGTAAGCTTTCTTCAAGACAAGGAAATTTCCTTCGCTAACCCGGTAGCACTTAGCTTGTGGGCGTGATCGGTGTTGCGGCCACGGCTATAGCCATCTCGGCCAAGCAGGAGAAACTCATCCGTCAGTATTCCACCCAATACTACAAATCCGAAGAGAAGATTAACCCGGTGGTACGGAATAACAGGATTGCAAAACGAAATTCTTCGCGCTGAGGGCCAGATCACCGATAAAGAGAGTCAGATCAGGATCATCCAGGAAGCCAGGTCGAAATTGACTACCTTTCGGGATTCGAACTTACAGACAATCTCCGAGGACGTCCTTCTAGTGGACAGTTTTTGGCAACGATTGAGGGCGGACAGCTTCGCGCTACTTGACTACGTGGAGGATGGCACAGCGGTAAGGAAGAGACATCGGTCATTCCTGAAGACCAGTGACTGATGGGAACAACACAGCTCGAATATGTTGATGATGTTATCGATTATGGTATCACAACTTGTATGTTCTCTGGCAGTTGCTATCTTGTGAGATCTGCTCCACAGGAATAAGTGCACTAATGGCTTGCCTCTCACAGATCAGGATTTGGGGGAATATTTAGGAGATTACGGTAGATCGATTAGCATGGTTATGACGGCGGAGGAGGAGGAGGAGGAGGAGGAGGAGGAGGAGGAGGAGGAGAAATCGGACTAAGGCGCGGATCCCGCATCTGCATCACGATTTTCCCCTGGGCTTTATCAAAAGATGGTTATTTACAGTTAAACTACCAAGCCAAGCACATACGACCACAGGGTGTGTGGTGTGGAAAACAGGGCTTCCCGTCCGCTCAGCCGTACTCAAGCCACCTGTTAAATACGGTCGAGTAGGATGTAAGCTCTTTTTTAGTTGCTGCTTTATAGGTAAATAATACTAAAATAAAGAATAAATACAGATAATTTAAGTTATATTATTAAAAGCGTGGGTAAGCAGAATAGATAGAATAAGTAAATAAATGAGTAATTAAATAACTAAGCAGACCAGCCAGATAATAAAATAAAGTAAATTTGAAAGTTAGATAAGATATTTAATCTGATTATTGGTTTATTTTTGATAAACTTAGTTTTAGATAGATATTCTGGCAGCCGGGGATGATGGATGATGATCGGTGGCCGGGAAAGGGATTCTATGCTTCCGCCGCCCTGGCGTCGGATGAAGGTGAATTACGGCTTATAGTTAGTGCTCTGGTGCAGGTGAACAATGGATCAAGTTACTGAAATCAAAGATCAAAGGAAATGTGAACAGAAAGGAGGTGGAAAGGAATGTCAACCGTTGTCATACACCTATATTCCAGAGAACAGAGTAAACTAGGACGAATCACAAAGAACAAACGATTGACGCGTACTGGGTGAAAGAAGGTGCATTCGAACAACAAGCCTAGTGATTGCTTTCCTGTATGTACATGAACAGACTAACCCCCCCCCCCCCCCCTCCTCCCCACAGCCACAGCTACCTCTATCTCTCCCTCCAATGGCTCGATGACTGCTTCAACGCCGCAACGTCACAAATAGCTCCCCCTTGGGCGCCGCCGCGGCCAATGCCGGCATGTCGTAGTTGATCGGCGGCACGGTGGGGTGGTCCCCGACGACCGTCACCTCGAACCGCCGCAAGGTGAGGGCCACCAGGAGATAGATCTCCCGCTCGGCGAAGTGGCGGCCGGGACAGAGGGTGTGCCCGCCGCCGAAGGGGAAGTACTCCTTGGCCTGGCGGATTTTCGGATCCCGGAGGAAGCGGGTGTGGTCGAACGCGGTGGTCGCGTCGCCAAAGATGCTGCCGTCGGTGCGATGGAAGTTGCGCACGGGGCCAAAGACCTGCTGGCCCTTGCGGATGTTGAAGGTCTGGCCATTGTGGTTGACGGAGCAGTCGTCCACGGCTTTGCGCACCGCGGTCGAAAAGTTGTAGAGTCGGAGGGCTTCGGCCCAGAGAGCGTTGAGCTGCGGGCACCCCGTCACGAGCTTGTCCATGTCGCAGCCCTGGTAGTCATCCGTCGGAGGGCTGGCGCTGCCTCCGGATGTGGCGCTGGGATTAGGGAAGCAGGCGTTGATCTCGCTGATCACCGCTGTCTTCAGGTTCGCATCACACAGGATATGCGCGAACATCCAGAAGGCAATGTAGTGAGCATTGTTGTTGATTCTGTGGGTTGGACGGAGGCAGAAAGGTTAGATGGAGGTTATAGCCATCATCACTGCATTGCATCACACTAGCCAGGGTAGGTATGGGATAATGGAGACTTACGCCCAACAGATCATCATGATGAGGCCGGCGCGATCAGAGGCAGGTAGGCCCAAGTTCGTCAATTCCGAGTTCATCGCCCCAAAGATCCAGGCCGTGTTCTTTCTCTGGCTATCCGGTAGGTCCAGATATACCGCTAGGGCCGCGATGGTCCTTTTGCGGTCCGAATGCAACCCTGGCGCGAGCAACGGAGGAATGTTGTAGAAGACCTTCCAGCTAGCATCCTCCCAACGCTGGTAGATGTGGGCAAATTGCGGTTCGACCTCAAACAGTTCCTCGCCAAAAAAGGTGCGAAAGGCGCTTTGCGCCAGGACATAGCGACAGAATCGCCCCAATGGGACCGTAACTGAAGAGGCCTTCGTTTCATCACCCTGCGTCTCTGACGACATGCCCCGACGCAGCTGGGGAATCTGGAGGAATCGAGACAAGTACACCGGGTAGACTTGGAGAAGACCCTTCAGGTGATCCCCCGGCAGCAGCTGCGTCTTGAACCATTGGCTCTGGAGATGCATATACGAGAGCTTCTTCGGGTTGGCGCGATACAGCAAGGACTGTTCACGGGTCTTCTCGTCATTCAGCAGGCGCGCGGGATCGGGCTCATAGAGATTCCGCACATGACGCGGGGTGATGCCGAAGGCCATGAGCATGCGCGAGGTGAAAGGGTCATAGCTCAGCGCGGTGGTGTTTCTCCAGACAATGGAGAGATCTTTGATGTTGCGGATAATGACCGAGACCCCGCCCATCAGCACAACACTGTAGGGCTCGTCGGTGTTGGCAAAGTATTTCCTACCCAGGACCACCCTGTCAGTGCGGATCGACGAGAAGTCCCGGAGAATCACAGCCTGGCTTACTCTGCCCTGAGGTACACATCCTCCGCGCGTCGTAGAAATGAGAATGTGTGGCCTGTGATTGAACCATACCAACATCGTCAGCAACAGCGACACCATTCCAATTGGACCAGCAACGGGAGCAGGAAAGCGCACCGAGGTAAGGTATCCAGTATGGCAGCAAGCGTGGTTCATTTGGATAGAGGGTGGGGGCGACATAGAATCGCCAGAGGTACCAGCCAGACCACAGGATGACCGCAAAAATGGTGGTGAAGACCAACGGACTTTCCACGGCTCCCAAAGGGCTGGTGTGGCGCGAGACCAGCCAGTCCATAATGGCAAGGATAAGGAATGGAAAAGCCCGCGACGAGAGAGAGAGGCAAGAAAGGAGGAAAGAGAGAAAGGACAAGAGGGCTACGTAGGAAAGACTGGGTTGAAGCAGGAGCCTGTGGAAGTAATTTCTTCTTCCAAGATCATAACCCTTCTTCTTTTAATTCTTCTTTTCACTCCCCAGTGAATTGTCCCCATGCATTGCAATGGCCCCAGCCATGACAGTTCCAACATCGGCATCGGCCGAAGCAGCGCCCAAGTTACCAACTCGCCGGCACTGTAGCCACGAAGCGAAGACGATATTGATTGTTGGATGGGGGATTGCGGAGTACTTTCCAGTCGCAATCACTTCGTCGGGGCCTTTTAGTGCGTTTCTTTAGCGCAGGCTAAGTTAGCGTATGTGGTCAGCATTACGACGAATGGGAGATTGGTCGATTGGCTTTGCAAATTGTAATTGTTCGTACGGTCGATGTACAGGGTCCCTGAAGAACTCGCGGTGGATTTTCCCGACGAATCTTTCAGGGCCCTTTCGGACCCCTCACCTGGTTCAGCACCAATGACGTGAGAAATTAGGACACCACTTTTTCTCTGCAACTGCTAATTGAATCACGGTCTGACTCTGGCCCCTCTGACTGAAGTTTCCCCTTCCACGATGACCCATTTGCACCTCCATTCACCTCAATCCTCTGGCGCTAGACATCCCGTCTTCTGCTGAGTCTGCCTCGCTTGGGGCAAAAAGCTACCGTACTGTGGTATAAGTTACTATGACAAATGCAGCCTTGTCTGCGGTATATAGTCGCCTCTCCGATCGTCTGAGGGGTGGGATCCATCTTTTCCTGCAGACCATAGTCCACTGATCCATCTTCAATGGCGGCCGCTCTTTCGTCCATGGATCTGTCTCAGACTCCGGCGGGAACCCCACCCGCCGGGGTCACTCCCGATCTATACGGCAATCCCCCCTCCTTGCAGTCCACCATCAAGGGCTTTTGTGCCCTCTTCTATGTGGTGACGACGGTGGTCGTCTCCCTGCGAATGTATTCCGTCTTTCGGAGCGCGCAAAAGGTGGCTGCCGACGATGGTAAGGTTCCATGGGTTGCTCCAATTCACTTCACTGGACTGCGAAGCTGACAGATGCATGGTGACTTCCTTGCCCTAGTTCTGTGCCTACTTGCCGTGGTACGCACGAACCAATGACCCTTTTCGTCAGTCGGAGAAAGCAAACTAATGCGATGGGTCTGGGATTGTGTGGCAGGTCTGTACTTTTGCCTATATGGCGTTCCTGATCCACTGTAAGCGCCCCCGCCCTAAGACGTATCCCCCCCCCCCCCCCACCCCCCAGCATCAATTGGCTTAACTGTTCTGCAGTAAGCTACGCGGCTCGACACATGTGGGACGTCCCCCTCTCCTGGCTGTACAGCGATCCGGAATACTGGAAACTGCGGCTGGCGCAGAACCTGTTCAACCCGCTGGCGTTTTTCTTCTCGCGGGCCCCGGTGTTTGTGCTCTACCGGCGGCTTTTCGACGCTCCCCTCCACCGCAACTTCTCCAAGGCGTGCTGGGCGGGGCTGGGGGCGGCCTTCTTGCTGTACATGCATACCTTCCCGCTCACGGCCATCGTGTGTGCCCCGCGCCCCGGCCACTCGTTCATTGACACCGACACCTTCAACCGGTGCAGCAAGGCCCTGCCGGATGCGATTGTGCAGGGGGCAGGCAACATTCTGCTGGACGCCTACGCGCTGATCCTGCCGCAGCCCATCATCTGGAAATTGAAGCTGTCGCTGCAGAAGAAGTTGAATATCGCCTTGGTGTTTGGCGTGGGTAGCATGTGGGTGGTTCATACTCCCTTTGTTTTTCTCCTTTTGTTCTCGTTTGTATGGCTAATCCCGTCCACTCTTGCTTTAGTGCCTTGATAGCCAGCTGCATCAGCATGTATTATCGCGTCCAACTCAAAGTGGGGACCGACACGGATTGGAATGAAGGTGCATACGACGTTACCTCGTGAGTCTAGCTCCCCTGTCCCCTGTCCTCTTTCCCCTCACGTTCCCCTTCCCCTCCCCCCAACACAGCAGAAGCCAAAATGCAGTCCGTGCTTATCTAGGACTGGACCACGACAGGACGGTGGAGCTCAACATTGCGATCATCTGCAGTTGTGCGCCCGGGGTGTGGCGTCTGATCCGCCGCGGGAAGGAGTCCAACAAGACGAATAGCAGCGGCGGGAATAACAATAACAGCAGCAACAGCAGCAGCAACACCACCGACAATCCCAATAGGACGAACGGCAGGCGGGGCCGCGGCCGCGGCCGGTCGGGCTTCTTTGCTTATTTCTCGCTCCCCAGTAACATGGCCAGTCTCTTAGGCCGGTCTCGAGCCAGCGCCACCACCAAGACGGGCAGCACGGGCAATAGCAATAGCAGTACCTTCAGTTCCTCGTCCCCCAAGGATGGGGCCGCCGATGGTGGTCCCTATCGCCAGTACGATCACGGTCGGGCCAATTCGCATTCCCACAGCTTGTCGAATTTATCCAAGAACGCCGCTCAGATCGAGGGGGTGGAGTTGGTGTGAAAAGTGGATGGAGGTGGAGTCAATCTCCCAAGGGGGATGAGGGGAGGGGGTGGGTCAATTGTTGGTAGACGGCACATATTCCGAGGTCCTTCGTTTCTTTTCCTGCCAGAAAAAAGAAAACATGAGACAAAAATGAAAAGGAATCTACTGTGCATCCAATCGGTGGGGTTGTAAGTCCTGCGGTTCTTGAGGTGTATCATCAGTACAGTACAGTACAGTACATACGTGGACACTAAGTGCATTGCATGCACCATACCCACTCTTACCATACTTAGAGTGCTAGAGTCCTGAAAGTTTCCATCTCCATCCTGTTTGGGAATTGGGGCTTCTCTTCGATTGTCTTGCCGATGGTGTGATCTTATCTCTAGTGACACACTCTCATTCCCATTCTTCTGCTTCGTTCAAGGATTACAAGATAGTTAGGACCCAAAAGCTGATTATGCTGTATTGGCCCCCCAATGGTACTGCCCCTCAAATTATAAAGATTAGATAACTGCGGAGATAAGGAGAATCGAAGGTAAGGTAATGAAGGAAAACGCACCAGAGCCTACCAGGGTACCCAACAGACGAGGCCTGCCAATCTATAACCAACTAAGTTACCTCCGGTGTAGTCTTCTTCTGTCTGCCCGTTCCCCAAACCGTGCCTATTACTAGCGTACTAAGCGATAACTACAGTACTGCTACCTACCTACTTGCTCATCCTGACTGAACTGACCGATCTCACTGGGCCCCGTCGCCCTCGTCACCACTGCCGCCTTTTCCTCGGCATCTTTCCCCTTCCGGTCTTCCTCCGTCTTCAGTCCATAGCCCGTATCCTCCAGCTCCTGGTGTAATTCGAGGGAGCGCATAGCCAGCCCCGCGACTAGCCCGCAGAGCGCAAAGGCGAGGCCCACCTGCCAGACGGTCTTCAAGGCCAGGCGATACATCTCCTGGACGTGGCGACGCTGGTCGCTGGAGAGGTGGGTTTGGCCCCATTCCCCGGCGACATCCGCGGCGGCGCCATATGCCTGGCCGCCGGTGAAGTGGCTGCGGAGGGCGCGATCGGCCGCGCTGTCGCCGGGCAGCAAGCGGTCGGCGTAGTGGTCGATGCGGGCGTTGAAGACGATGGCCGGGGCGGTGGACCCCCAGACAAAGGCCAGGGAGCGGAGAAAGGCGTAGACGCCCGTGGAGCTGGCGGTGTCCTGGGGGCTCAGCGCGGCTTGGATGGCCGGGAGGATGGTGGTGGCCAAAAAGCCCTGGCCCAGGGCGGCCGGCACTTGCACCAGCACCCAGGCGGCCCGGGGCGAGGGCGGGCCCAGGAGGGTGAAGAGCCCCAGCGCCAGCGCCAGCGCTCCAAATCCCGTGGCGTGCAGCGGCCGGTAGATGCCCGTGCGCGACATAATGCCCCCGGCCACCATGGCAAACGGAATCAGGAAGGCGCTGTACGGCAGCAGGTCGACTCCGGAGGTCAGGGGACTTTTGCGCTGCACCCCTTGGAAATAGATCGGGAGGAAGTAGAGGGTCCACTGCATGATGAGGGCGGCGTCGAAGGCCAGCACAAACCCCACGAAGCTGTTGCGGTGCGCGAAAAGATGCGGCGGCATGCACGGGTGTCGGTGCGATGGGAGAAAGTACTCGTACACGTGAAAGGCCCCCCATCCCACGAATCCGAGAATCAAGGGCACCAGGGTCGATGCGGACGACCATGGGTGGAGGGTGCCCCCGCCCACCAACCCTAACAGCTGCGCCAGAATGGAGCCGGCAAACAGGAGGTTGCCCACCCAATCGATGCGGCGGAGCGACTCACGCAGTCCGGTGTAGGCGGACTGGTGGCCGGCCGCGGCGGGCCCATCGAGCCGCAAGAAGAAGAGCATGAACAGGAGGACGGGACCGGCCAGCGGCAGATTCAGATAGAAGACCCATCGCCAATTGGCCTGGGCGAGGGCGCCGCCCAGGACGGGGCCCAGCACCGCCCCCACGGCGGCCAAGGAGAGCACAATCCCCAGATACTTGCCCCGTTCGCGTTGCGGCACCAAGTCACAGACGACCAAATCCACTAAGATGTAGATTCCCCCGGACCCCAACCCCTGGACAGTGCGACCGGCGATCAGCTGGCCCACCGTCGGTGCTCCTCCCGCTAGTCCGCTGCCCAGCAGGAACAGACACACCGAGACCAGGATGGGGCCGCGCCGGCCGAAGATGTCGCAGAGCTGGGCTACAAATGGCTGCACCACCGTCTGTGCGATGGTGAAGCTGTTGGCAATCCAAATGTAGTCGGTCTCCCCGCCCAGGGCGGCGGTCACTTTGGGTAAGGCGGTGCTGATGATGGCACCATCGAGTGCGGAGACAAACGACAGGAGGCAGAGGGACAGAAAGACCAACCAGAAGGAGATGGGGTGTTTTTGGGGGTTTTGGGGGGGAGGCTGACCCTCTTCCATGGGTGTGAACGGATGTGGACGGCGGGAGGAGTGAAAGGGTGAGGGGGTGCACTTGCAACGAGCTCAATGCATGGATAAACTACCTCCAAGTTGCGGGCGAGACTGGGAAGCGCCATAGATTAAAAGAAAGGGACCGCATCTCCAGATTAGGGGGTTTGGGGCGTTGCGTGACTACCAGGGTCGCTTGCTGCGGTAGCCTGAGAGCAGCCGACCAGGGTGCGTAGTTTCAACCAAATGAGCTGTCTGAAAAGTAGTACTGTACTTAGTACCTAGTACTCTGTACAGTACTCTGTACAGTACTCCGTACCTCCCTCCGTAATTTTAACGGCGAGCCAGTTTGCTTGGTAATCGGCTAACTAAGTTACTAGTTCTTTGTCCCCCCCGATCTCCCTATAATCTGACATGCAGCCTTAGCGGCGCCTCAGCGAATCGGGGGGCAGACACAGACGGCGCTGGGGGGTGAAGGCAGCCAATGCCGCCTCAGAGGATCAATTGGCTGTCATCGCTGAATCCTCCTATTCTCCTCGCTTCCACCATGAACATCCCCCCCCATCCCCCACATCCAATATTTAACCGCGCCCCCAATTTCAGGGAACCTCACCCGTGGACTTTGGTTTACTGGCAACATCAGCGAAAGATGGCTCCTCGCAGTGGTGATTCCCGCCCGTGGGCCGACGGTCCGTGGCCACTCATTGAAACCCCCTCCAAGACCAAAGACATTGTAAGTTATGTAGATCTGTCCCTCACTCCTGTCCCCAAACAGCACCAACAGAAAGGAGACCTGAAGACCTAATGACGTGGTAAAACACACCAAGACCCAGCATGAGGCTCTCTATATCGCCAATGAGATGGCCTTTGCTCACAACGCCATGCTGCGCGGGCTGAATGCCTTGTATCTCCAAGCCGAGCAAGTGAGCCAACCGCAAGACATCGCCGACTTTCTGTTCTTCCTTCGCAGTTGGGCGGGCTGGGTCTCCCACCACCACACCCTCGAAGAGCAGCAGATGTTCCCGCAGTTTGAAGGGGTGATCCAGCAACCCAACTTTCTGGAGGGCAACGTGCAAGAGCACCATACCTTCCAGCCCATCCTGAAGCAGCTCTTGGCGTATGGGGTGGAGACGCGACCGACCGATTATCAAGCTTCAGCCGTGCGCGGCTTGATTGAGCAGATGGCCCCCAGCTTCCGAGAGCACTTGGCCAACGAGATCACCAGTCTCATGTCCATGGCGCCCTACGATGGGCCCGCGCTGCTCAAGGTCTACAAGGCCTGCGAGGCCGAGGCCGGCCGTCAAGACAAGGTGAGCGAGTTACCCTCCTTAGCCCCTCGACCCCTCATTGGTTGTGTGGTCTGTTAACCCATCCCACGATTCATAATCAGAACGTTGTCCCTCCAATGGTCCTCGGGCTTCGCGATGTGACCTTCGAGGGAGGCAACTCCTGGCCCGAGATGCCCCCCTTGTCCACTCACTTCGTGCACTATCTGTTTGGACGCAAAAACGCGGGCGCCTGGCGATTCTTACCGTCTGATACCTGGGGGAAGCCGCGCCCGCTGGCCTTTGGTAAGCCCTAGTGAACCAGGGGAGGGAGTTTTGTCGGGGAAGTCCGGTCGCTGCTGCGGCTGCAAGGATGTAATTATCGGGTGCTTTGTTGCTTTTAATTTGTATTTTCTAAAGCTGGAATCAAATCAACACAATAACGTCCTAGACTATGTTTAATTGGGTGGTATCGTCCTGTAAGCTATCATGGATTAGCTGCGAGCTATCTTGGTACGATCAAACGCGTGTCCCTCCTGCAGTGTGGCCTGCAAAGAGGCAAAGGCTGGAGCGGACGGATGGGACAGTCAAGCATCCGACGGGCTAATGGGTACAGCACAGGAGGTCCACCTGGCAGTCTGACTGTACTTCCAAGTTAGACTGGATCGATGCAATGTGGGGCGAAAACAAAACTCCGGCGGGCATGGGATCCAACAATGCGTAATTTTCGAACTGTAACTTACCCTTCGTAGAGTACGGTTCGGAAACCAATGTATGAAGCCTGGTACTCTGACTTTGGTATAAAACCACGAATACCAGATGGATGTACTATTCACGATGGCCGGACTGAACAAGACTGGACGAAAATTGCACAGTACGGATATGTACTCCCAGAAAGCTGCGGGGGACCTTGTAATACTCCTGTCATCGCTATCCGTGGATAGCATCGCTTAATTTGTGCTGCAGGTATGCTGCAGAAGTGTAAGCCCAGTACTTTGAATCGCGAACAAATCGTTGGCCGCCGAAGACGGACGACATTGGGCCTAATAGCGGGTGTCGGCCGGTAGGAGAGCCAAACAGGCTGACAACCGCGATGGTGCGAGAGAAAAGAGGGGAGGAGATGGGGACCTGAATGATGGAGTTGAATGTTGGCAGACGCGGCTCAAGTGGGCTTAAAGACACCGAGTAAACCATATAGATACTCTTGATCCTCTAGGGTGCGAACTTCAAGCAAGGGCTCCAAACATTTCTTTTTCCTGCAGTCCACTGAGCCCCAATAGTGTTGGTTTCCAATTGTTGGAAGAAAGAAGCAGAAATAGAAGATTGGCCGAGGCAGAGAATCGACATGACGGAAGGCACCATGACTGCAGTCGAGACCCTTGCTCGGGACTGGCAGCCGTGGCCCCTCCTGCTGATCATCGCCGTGGTGGGCATGCTGGTCTCCATCGTCTGGATGGTGAGGTCTGCATATCATCTGCGGAAGATCCCTGGACCCTGGTGGGCGCCCTACACCCGTCTCTGGCTCTTTCGAGCCTTGTACTCGGAGCGTTGCGCGGAGGTCTATCTCCAAGTCAATCGACAATACGGTCAGTTGGCTTGATGCACGCAAGACTGGGAGAGAAAGACAAATCCAAGCTGACCGAGACGTGCCTAGGTCCCCTGGTGCGCATTGGGCCCAACCACCTGATCACCAATGATCCGGGTCTGTTTCGACAGATCCTGGGGGTGCAGTCCAAGTACAATCGTGGGCCGTGGTTTGACGCCCTGCGTCTTGATCCTCACAATGCGAACCTCATCACCGAGCGGCATCGGCAGAAGCATGATGCCTTGAGGGCGAAGATGGCGCCGGGGGTAGGTGATTCCTTTCCTCCTTTTTCCTCCTCCTTCTTCTCTTCTCAATGTCCCCATTGCGCGACCCTCGGTGTAACACCGATGCCACTAAGCCCAAGAAGTTCGCGTGACCTCGTCATGGTTGTTCAACGCTGATCCCGCGAGTCCTTTATTGCAGTATCAAGGGAAAGATTTGCCGCAGATGGAAAAAACCATTGATCACAATCTGCTCTTCTGGCTGGAGTACATCCAGAAGCACGCGTTGACGACCCCTGACCGTCATGTGGCATTTGACCTGGCGCGGAGTATACAATGGCTGCTGTTTGACATGGTGTGCCACCTGTGCCTGGGCCACTCGCTGGGGTTTGTCGATCAGCATGAAGACTGCTTCGGATTCCAGAACGTGTTGGAAACCCGACTGCCGATTGTGGAGAAGTTTGCGGTTTTCACGGAAGTGAATACGTGGATTAAGGTGATCTCCCGCATCCCGTGGGTGCGTCGGGTGTTACCGACCCCTCAGGACCAGGACGGAATCGGGGCAATCCTCGGGGTAAGTAATCTGGAGCGAAAAGAAACAAGGATCCTAACAGGTGCAGGTGGCAGAGAAAACGGTTCGTGCGCGCGTGGCGCAGGGGGTGCCACCCAAAATCAACGAGACGATGCTGGACTCGTGGTTGCGCAATGGGGTTGACCCATCGTTGGCGGTCTCCGAAGTGACCATTGCCCTGTAGGAAATGACCCATGATTGCTCTGCTTTTTATCTCGCTTCGATGGAACAGAAATTAATCTTATTCTGAACCGAACAGGTTCGCAGGATCGGACACGACCGCAACTTCCATCCGCGCGCTGATGCTTCACGTCATTTCCAACCCGATTGTCTATTCGCGGCTGACCGAAGAGATTCGCGGCGCCGATAAACGCGGTCAATTGGGCTCCCCAGTGGTCAGCGAGCGCGAAACCAAGTCTTTGGCTTACCTGCAGGCCTGCATACTGGAAGGGTTGCGGGTGTTTCCCCCGATCACGGCGTTGCGCGAGCGCGTGGTGCCCGCGGGGGGCGACACGCTGAATGGGGTGTTTATCCCCGCGGGCACGAACGTCGGGCTTAACCTGCCCGGCCTGCTGCGCCACGAGCCCGCCTTCGGCCCCGACGCCGACGTCTTCCGTCCGGAAAGATGGCTGGAGGCAACCCCCGACCAGCGACAGCGCATGGACCGAGTCCACGAGCTGATGTTCAACTGGGGCAGTACCCGTTGTCTGGGTATTCGCTTGGCCCAGACAATGATGAGCAAAGTCCTGGTCGAGGTCTTCCGGCGGTGGGACCTGGTCTCGTTGCGACCCCAGCAGCCCTGGCACAGTCGATGTCATGGGATCTTTCTCCAGAAGGACTTCAATGTCCGCATCACTGAGGCACCAGGATCAACCAGCTAGTGGGGGATCGCTGGAGTGGAAACAAGGGAAACATGATATGATGATAGATCACGCTTGGATAATACGGTAACGAAGAACCACACGGACTCGAGAAATTAGCCCGGTCAAAGATCCTTTTCCCAGCTTCCAGCCTGCTCCTGCTACTCCTGAATCCAATTTGAACCCACTTGATTTAGTCGAATCATTAGCCAGTCAAATCCCACAGTAGCCTGCATGGATCACATGAGCCCTACCCCTGCTGCCCCTGCTTACCCTGCAAAGTCGGGACCGGACTGTAACTGGAGTCCGTAGGATCTGCATGCATGTCCCAAGGTGAATCAGTCGGTGTGCCCATTTAAGTGCATTGGATCGAAGGAGCTTGATTCGAAACGCCATCGTCTTCCAGGCTCGGTAAGATCAAGCGAGCGATCACACGCCGTAATAAACTAGCCATCCTTGGACATGGTGTTTGTCCGCCGCTCATCCGACTCGTTCTCCGAAGGATTTTGCAAGCAGCATATAAGGTACGCAGCACACCCTCGGTCAGTCTCCCACTGTTGGGCTTTGAATCACCCCGACGCCGGTTGGATATAGGAAATTGAAGCAATGGTGGTAGCGACATCAGTACTTTGTGTGAGTGACCAGCGTCATCCCTTCATTCCCTGAATTTATTTGCGTCAACCTTTCTACTTTCTCCTGAATACTTCTGAACTCACCGCGCCACAGTGCCTCGAGCTTCGTGGCCTCCTTGGAGCCAATAAAACGTTCTCTTCCGGATCTGCCGCGTACAACGCCTCCCTGGCGTCGTATTTCTCTCTCCAAGAATCGGACATTTCGCCAGCCTGCATTGTCGCCCCTACCACCACGACTGAAGTGTCGGCGGTGGTGCGCTACCTCACGAGCGAAAATAACACCTGTAGCGGCAGGGACTTCGCCATTCGCTCGGGGGGGCATGGGGTCTTCGCGGGAGCGGCCAACATCGCGGATGGAGTGACCATCGATCTCAGCGGCCTCGACAGTATCAGCGTCAGCCAGGATGGGTCAACAGTGACGGTGGGAGTGGGAGCCACATGGGGGGCGGTTTATGCGGCGCTGGAGCCGCTGAACCTGATCGTCCCCGGAGGTCGCGACGCCCCGGTCGGGGTGGGCGGCCTCTCCGTGGGAGGGGGGATGTCATATTTCTCCCCGCGCGTTGGCTGGACCTGCGACAATATTGTCGACTATGAAGTGGTCCTCGACGGGGGCTCTGTCGTCCATGCGACTGCCAGTGCCAATGCGGACCTCCTGGTGGCGCTGCGAGGCGGTTCCAATAACTTTGGGGTGGTGACCCATGTGCAACTCACCACCGTTTCCCAGAACCATACCATCTGGGGGGGGCGGTCGTACTACACGGTCGACACCATCGATGCACAGTTGCAAGCCACGGCTGCATTCACCGAGGCCGACTCCTACGACGAATATGCCTCGTTGATCGTCAGCTTCGCCTGGACGCCCAGCACGGGGGCCATGATTGCCAACAACATGGAGTACACCAAATCCGGGCAGGTTGCGGTCCCCGCGGCGTTCGCGGGCTTCTCCGACATCCCCTCCTTGTCCGACTCGCGCGGCGTAACGACCGTCTCGGAGCTGGCGACCGAAGGAGGCGCTCTCTCGCCCAATGGCTACCGGTACGGTTGCAACCCTAACTTCCACCTCCCGCAGCCATCGGACTGACCCATGACCATGGATGAGTACACAGGGAATTGTGGATCGAGACCACCTATTACTCTACTCTCTCCATGCTCAATGTGACCTGGCAGCAGTGGAACAGCAGTCTGGCCGATTCGGGCATTGAGCAAGTCTCGGGACTCGTCTGGTCGTTGTCCCTGCAGCCATTGCCGCCCGCCATTTACGCGCGCCACAACATGGCCAATTCCCTAGGCTTGACGGCCGATCGCACCGACACCTCGGCCTCCTTGATGATCGCTTTGCTCAGCGTCACCTGGGAGAACGAGGAGGACGACGCGGTCGTCAGCAAGGTGGCCCACGAGATGATTGCGGGCATCGAACAGGCGGCCCAGCAAGCGGGGGCCTACCATCCGTTCAAGTACCTCAACTACGCCAACGCGGATCAGGATCCCATCGCCAGTTACGGCCCGGCCAGTGTCGCCCAGTTACGGCAGGTGGCGCGCCGAGTGGATCCTCGGGGGGTCTTTCAAGATCGAGTCCCGGGAGGATTTAAGCTGAAAGACGTGTAGTGAGACAGTAGAGCACTTTGTCCGAACCACTGGCTTGACATGTTTTTGCCTGGCATATCACATGACCAGACGCGGGCTCGGCGAATGGTTCTCTCCCCAGTCCCCGGAATTCCCCGGTGATCGTACCGTCGGCGACTGCTCTTTCTTTCCACCACTCAACATACTTCCCTCTACTTCATTTCAATTTACTCTCTTCCAGTCGTAAGAAATAGATAACTGCGATATTAATAGAGTAATAGTTACTAATAGATTAAGTTCTTAATAATTTCAATATTGAATAAAGTAAGAAAAGAGAAGATGCAGACAGTATTATATTAAAAAAGATAATATAGTATAATAAAAGGGGGCCAGTATACTGGAAGTAAATTAAAAAATAGAACAAAAAAAATAAAAAATATATATTATATTTTTAAAAAAAGTAGATAAGGTTATATAAAGGGTTTAAAACAGCAGCTAATAGGTACAAAAGTAGTAAAAATATCGATAAAATCTCCGAAGCAGATACAATAGGCTGTAGGAAGTAATAAGACTTTTATATATGTAAGGGCCGAACCAGCCCTTCCAACCTTCGCGGATATCGCGAAGGGAAATCTATATGGCAGGCCTCAAGCACCAGTCACGTGATGGCTAAGCGAGCAGGCCGCAACCTCCAGCTACAATAAGGCATGACACAAAACGTGGGACTATGATGTCCACCGACATGCGCGAGCATCGGTGAAGCAAGCAACCAAATCACAACAAGTTCCACCAGCTGTTACAGCATCTGCTGCAGCAAATTCTATTGGCCAGGTCTCGGACCGGTCTGGATGGTTGTTGATGTGAATTGATACAAGATATCTCGATTGGTACGGCAAAACAATATCTCCTGTCAACATCGCGCCTGGGACCCGGGCTCTCTCCCCAACTTCAATATTCAGACGGAGGGTCAAATGGACAACAAGACCGCCCTCTGCCCACATGCTCGGACCAAGTGGTTTAAAGCAGAAAGAAAGCGGTTTGTTCGGTTTCAGTAGAATTCACACTGCCGGGCTCAGTCCATGTTCACATTCTAGCCTACACCCCCCACCTCCATATTGCATCACATGTCTGCCATTATATCGCCGTCCATTACAGAGAAAAACCTACATCGAAACGCTCAAGCCCTGCATATCTATTCTGGGGTTGTTGGTTTTCAGCGACTCAAATATGAACTGGTATCTATTAATATGTGTGGTGTGCAATTTTTCAGCCATCATGGAAAGATTCATAAAACTCATCCGCAGCCCATACAGCAGTACAGCCCAGGCGTTAAACCAACAATTTGCTCCAACCGACTAGCAATCCGCGGCGATCGAACGGTGACTATCAAACAGCAAGGGAGAGGCAGGACAATCACCGGAAGCCGGCCTGGGCACGGGTGTTCTTGAGCGTCTTCTTGATGATATCCTCCACCTCGTCCCAATCCTTGGTGTCAATCCGCTGGATGCTGGTGTTGAAGTACTTCTGGATCTGGTTGAGCATCTCCCACTCGTCGCGGTTGGAGATGAACGAGATCGAGACACCCACACGACCGAACCGACCGGTACGACCGATACGGTGAAGATAGGTCTGGAAGTCCGCTTGGCGCGGAGCGCGAGGGTTGGTCTGGTGGATTTCAGGGATGTCCTAGTCACGGGAATTAGCTTGCGTGAATTGAAGATCGCAACTCAAAACGCTTACGTAGTTGATGACCATGGAAACGGTCGAAACATCGATACCTCTGGCGAGGACGTTGGTGGTGATCAAAACCTTGGCTTGTCCCGCACGGAACTGGTCGATCACGGCATCACGCTGCGAGCCTTCGATACCACCGGTCAGGGAGGCAACGGTGTGACCTTCGGCCACCATGCGCCTTTCGATTTCGACGGCAGAGGCACGGGTCTAGTGAGGATTAGCAGAAACCCTGTGACACGAGTCCAAATCCACCAACCTTGACGAAAATAATGGAAGAACCAACGGTGAGAAGACCGTAAAGCTGAACAAGAGTCTGGTACTTCTCTTCCTCGTTGGCGCAGTCAAGGTACAATTGCTTGATACCCTCGACGGTCAATTCCTCATGCTGAAGGGTAATCTCGTTCGCATTGGGGGCGAACTTGGAAGCGTATTCGTGGACGTGCGTAGGGAAAGTGGCCGAAAAGAGCACAACCTGAATATCTCTGGGCAACAAACTGCGAAGCTGTTAGTCATCACACTATTCGGAAGAGGAATGGCGAAACTGACGCCTTGACACGGATGCACTGATCGCCAAGACCCTGCTGGTCAAGCATGTTATCTGCCTCGTCCAGAACCAGCACCTTGAGCTTGTTGGCCGTGATGGTGCGTCTCTTGATCATATCCGTGACCGTGCCTGGCGTACCAACAACAACGGAGCACTCCAATTTGGTCGGGCGCGCATTGCTATCCGCAGGCACAGCAGTGCCGATGAGGAGGTTCGGGAGGAATTGACCCATGACCTGGATGACACCCACGATCTGACGCGCCAACTCGCGCGTAGGGGCCAAAATCAGGGCCTGTGGGGTCTTCTGCAGTTGCTCCGTGCTGAGGTCGATGCGGCTGAGGACATTGAGCGTGAATGCGGCAGTCTTTCCAGTACCCGACTGGGACTGGCCGACCAGGTTCTTTGCGGGGTTGCCGAGCAGAAGAGGGAGGGCTCTTTCTTGGATCTTAGACGGTTTGCGGAAGTTCATAGCCGACAATCCTTGCAAGATACGAGGATCGCTGTTGAGCAAACGGTGTTAGCCCCAAAGAATCATTCAGTGATTTGATTGACATGTGACCTACAGGCCAAGGTCCTCGAAGTTCTTGACTGAGAACAGAGGATTGTTGGGGTCGGCTTGCAGATCGCTGAGCTTGACCTCCACGGTGTAGTCGGGTTCCTGAAGATCGGAGCCACCCAAGGCGGCGGGCGCTCCATCCGTTTGATCGATCTCTTTGGGGGTATCGGTGGACTCTGCGTAAGAGGGCTGGATTAGCGTGGTTCTGGATGCGATCGACCGCGATGGAGGGTGACACAGTCGCCGGGTCGAAGGAAGGTATGCCGCCGCGTGTTGTCCATACCTGCAGGCTGAGGTTCTTCGGGCTTGGAAATGCGGTCGGCGAGAGAGCCGCCAGCAGGCTGTTCGTCGGAGGCCATGATAAGCTCGTGAAACGACAAAGGTAATTTGAGGACGGTGTGTGTTGTGAGGGAAAAAAAAAATAAAAAGGCTGCTTGATTCCAGCCGGAAGGAGGGGAGTAGCGGGGTAGGTAATTCTATTTAAACCAGACGCGCGACGAAGGGCTGGCTCCAAACAGCGACTCAAGCGAACACAAGGCAGAGGTGGAAATCCTTTCAAGGACGAAGAAGAAAGAGAAGGAGAGAGAAAGATTTACTCGGGACCAACTCGGGACTCAGAGCAATCGCGGTAGCAATAAGGCAGTAATGGGTGTTCAAGTTGCTATGCTCATTTGCTCATTTGCTCATTTGCTCATCACCAGACAATGACGGCGGAAAAACCAGTCCGGACCGCCTTTGAGCAGCGCTAGTCCTGAATAGGAAGGAGAACCGGAAGACGTCGTGATGCCCATTGTAGTAGGCGGTGAAAGGGCATCGACGGTACGGTACCTTACTCTAGTGGCATCAGGCTGAATGACGTAGTGCTCCAACGTGGCCTGACAGCCTCGTTCGGTATTGTCATCGGGCAATCTTCCGTGGCTTTTACTGCATCCAGCCTAACTAAGCTGTGTTCTTCCCCGCTTCCTTCCCTTCGCAGTGATTGATTGATTGATTGCCTGCGTCTCTCCTCTCTTCTCCAAACTATCATTAATTCTCTTGCCTTAGTGATTGCTGTCCACTTTGGCTTCTTCCGCTGCTGCCCCGATTCCTTGCCATTGGCACCGGTCGCGCAACAGGTTTCTCTTCTCCGGGTGGTTGCTGGTTTCAACGTGCGCCTGCTTGGGTCATCTTAGGCCGACACATTCCGGTTTCCCCTGGTTTCGCATCCCCCGTCGTCGGTCTTCTGCGCTGTGATCTTCGGGCAGAGGATTAGCCGTCAGCATGGCAACCCCGGATGTCGCCCCTCATTTTGGGGCAGAACTGAAGGTACGGCGATGTCTGCAGTTAGGGCAAGCAACCAAGTATTGTCGCTAACAGCAAAATTGGACAGGATGCCTTCAAACCAGTCAACAACTGGGTATGTCCTCCCCGCATGTTCGTCCGCGCGCATTCACCCGACCACGACCACGGTCGATGCGAAACTCCATGCTAAGACATCGCTCCCCAGGTTTCCCATGGCATCGGGTGGTTGGATGAGATACAACAGTTCTACCGAGAGCGCAGTGTTATCGAGAAGGAATATGCGGCCAAAATGACGGCGCTGTGCAGAAAGTACAACGACCGCAAGGCGAAGAAGATCAGCACGCTGAGTGTAGGAGATACTCCAAGTATGACCCCGGGCTCGCTCGAAAGCGCCTCGCTCACGACATGGACGACGCAATTGACTGCGATCGAGGCGCACGCCGCCGAACGCGACCAATTCGGCACGGATCTGGTGGTCCAGATAGCGGAGCCGCTCAAACAAGCCGCAGCGCAATACGAGGAACTGCGGAAGTGCCACGTCGACTTTCATGCCAAATTGGAGAAGGAAAGGGACTCTTCTTACAGCGAGCTTAAGAAGGTCAAGGGGAAATATGACGGTGCATGTCAGGAGGTGGAAGCGCGACGGAAGAAAATGGAGAGCTCGTTTGACCACAGCAAGTCCAAGGCCCAAGCGGCCTATCAGCAGCAGATTCTGGAAATGAACAACGTCAAGGTATGTAGCCAATCACAGCTCCTATCGCACACTAACAGAAGCAGAACACCTACCTCATCAGCATCAACGTGACGAACAAGCTCAAGGAGCGCTTTTACCACGAATATGTTCCCGAGCTACTCGATGTAGGTTTCTTTCGCCCAGTCTTAGCTATGACACTAACGTTCGCAGGGGCTGCAAGACCTCAACGAAACCCGTGTAGCGAAGCTGAATTCAATCTGGGCGCAGGCAGCTCAGTTGGACAAGAATTACCTGACCAAAAGTGTGGAGCACATGTCCAATCTCCTGCACGAGATCCCCCGCAACCTCCCTCATCTCGACTCGCTCATGTTCTTGCGCCACAACACCACCCCTCTCCAAGAACCCGCCAATGTAGGCTTCGAGCCCAGCCCGGTCTGGCACGATGACGAAGCCCTCATAACCGACGAGACCGCCAAGGTCTTCCTGCGCAATCTTCTCAGCAAGAGCAAGACACAGGTGCGCGATCTGCGAGTGGAGACCGATCAGAAGCGACGAGAGGTAGAGGCGGCCAAGAAGGTACGCGAAGCGATCCAGCAGGGCAGGGACAAACGGAGCGAGGTGGAAGTAGTCCGGTCCATCTTCTTCCTGCAAGAGACGTTGCATGAGCTTGACCGCAAACGCCTGACGGCCGAAGTTGAGACATCAACCATCATGTCCGTGGTAGGCGACCTGTCGCTGGGGGCGCGCAATCACAACTTTAAGTCGCAGACATTCAAGATCCCCACCAACTGCGACCTTTGCGGTGAGCGCATTTGGGGTCTATCAGCCAAGGGCTTCGACTGCCGCGACTGCGGTTATACGTGCCACAGCAAGTGCGAGATGAAGGTGCCGGCAGAATGTCCGGGCGAGCAGACCAAGGAGGAGAAGAAGAAGCTCAAAGCCGAGCGACAGGAGCTGGCCAACTCGACCCCGACTCTCGACCTGGAGCCGTCGTCATCCAGCGGCCCGACGGGGGCGCCCTCGCTCACGCGCAAAGACACTATGAACTCACTCAGTTCCGGTTACGCCGTCAGTGCTAACCGCTCCTTATCCACCGCCACCAGTCTCTCCCCGTCCACAGCCGAGTTACCTGCATCAACCCCAACACCACCAGCTACAGAGACCAAACCTGCTGCCGCGGCTGCCTCCAAGCGGAACCGCATCCTTGCGCCACCGCCGGCGCAATACATCAACAGTCCTCCATCGACCCCAACCCTCAGTTCCAAACCGGCTTCTTCCGAACCCCGCGGTAAGATGCTGTATCCGTATCAAGCACAGGGCGATGACGAAGTCACCGTCCAAGAAGGGGACGATATCGTCATTGTAGAGCCAGATGGTAAGCTACTCGTGTCGCATCCTTCATCTTCTCACCTCCTTGATTCTGGAATATCCAGGCTAATCACCACATAAACAGACGGATCTGGCTGGCTTCGGGTGCGAACCTCGGCAACCGGAAACGAAGGCCTCGTCCCGGCCTCCTACGTCGAAGCCCTTCCGATGGAACGCCCAGCGTCGACCTACTCAACCAACTCCTCGGCCTCGGCCTCGGCCTCTACCTTGCCAGCAGGCGGCAGCAAACGCATCGGCCCCGCCGTGGCGCCGCGCCGGGGGGCCAAGAAATTGGCCTACGTGGAAGCGTTGTACGACTACGAGGCCCGCAGCGACATGGAATGGAGTATGAGCGAGGGGGACCGGTTCGTGCTGGTGAACCGGGATAGCGGGGATGGGTGGGCGGATGTGGAGCGGGGGGGCGTGACGAAGAGCGTGCCGGCGAACTATATTCAGGATGTTTAGACAGTCGGCGGAAGCGAACGTGGGGATTCCAGGCACGGAGGGTCCAGGTGGAAGGAATTAGGGAGGTAGCATTTGGCTTTTGGGCAATAGACAAGGCTCACGGATCGCTAGTTGTTAGATTAGTTGGAGGGTGAGATGGCGGGAGGTGCAGTACATATACCACAATACATACGGTGCGCCTTGCTTTTCCTGTACATAATCGAGCATAGCTAAACTTGTACTTTTGTTTCAGGGACTTGTCTGAAGCTAGCGTGACGGTCATTGGAGAATTCCACCCTTGAGATTCGAATTAGGAAAGGCCGGCCGCGCTCCAGACTATTAACTAGGTTATATAACTGGGCTTGGGCATGCTATAATCGATAGCTGTACTTGACCCTCTCAATCATTCTCCCCTTCCGCCTCCTTGTCTCGTTCTCCCAATTCATTTCCCATCTCAGCTCTACAGATGCCTTCACTGATTCTTCCAGTCCTCTCTCCCTCCTATCTTGCCATGTCGTCCGTGGCCATGGGCATCCTCACCACAGGACCGATTCCATAGCGAGAGATATACCCTTGGCACCGTAGTAAGGAGTACAGAGACTGACAGATCGAGATCAGCGATAGGTGATATTCCTAAGGTTGCATTTAACCTTCTTTGTTGCCGGCGGGGGGTAGTCTTCATTGCTCGCAAATAAGATCTGCTGACTTGTATATCGTATTGCTATATACCTATATTCTGCTGTAGATACTGCGCAAACTGGGCAACAAATCTATATGTAGATGCTGCGATTCGAAGGTGCAAATACCCCCCAACCCCAAAAGTCTCAGCAGAAAACCCCCATACCCTCCCAGACGGTTCCATCAACAGATTCCCCACGGCGAACTAACGGTTCTGTGCTCCCCAACCAGACACAACCCCCCAACCCCCCCACGCAGCCATAGCTACCTCATGCTCACTCAAACATCATCATTCTCGTATACGTCATGACTCATAACATTTGCACAATCGCTTCTCTTTGCCTTCTTTCTTTTGGATGTCGACGAGCCGGTAGTGAAATCCAGCCCGTCTGCAAATGTTATACCTCGTCCCGGAGGGCCGCCTCCTCCGATATCGAGAGCCACGACCAATCGCCCTGGAAGACGTCGGCGGGCAGAGCATTGACGTCGAGGTCTTCGAGGGCGTAGATCGCGGCGGCGGACGCGCTGTCTGCGAAGGAGGAGACCCCGACCCCGACCCCGACCCCGTTCTCGAAGTCGAGCGGGTTGACCATGCTCAGCGAGCTGGGGATGTCACTTATCGTGCAGTATGATGGGGACGGGTAGGCGGTGCTGGTGCTGGTGCCGGGCAGGTAGATGGGACTGCTGCCGGGCGTACCGGGGAGGAGACCCTGCTGCTGGTGGTACAGCTGGGATGATGGGGGTGGTGGAGGTGGCGGCGGGCTCACGGAGATGGTGGATCGAGGGCGATGATCGCCATAGTCCCCTGTCGGGGGAGAGTGGGAGTCGCGCCGGAATCCTGCGCCTGCACCACCACTGCTACCACCGCCCGTGGACGACGGCGCGGGACGCGGCGCAATCGGCTTCAGGGAGCCCACTGGGGTGGAACGAGGAGATCTGCCGGCGGCTCTCTGGAACAAAGAGCAAGACGCCAAAGGGAAATCCACATCAGCCTTAGACTGTTCTCTGGAGCAATGGAGAAGGAGTGTGTGGGAAAATTCAGATTCAGATGGTGAGTGGGATTTTTTTGGTTGTCTTTGTAGTATATGTTTGGGGCGGGGGGGCTTGCAATGCTGGTGCTGAACATCGGGGAATGGCTCTACTTTTGATGCTTGACATCTGGCGTCGGCCTCGCGTTTGAGCTTGGCGTGGTCCTCGGGCGCCTCGCACGGCGTGCAGTTGCAGACTGAGCAGGTTGCAAAGGGACGGCCCTTTCGGTTGATGTGGATTAATGGTCGATCTGTGCGGAGGTGGAATTAGCCAGGTAGATTGGAATACCCTTCACACAAGGCATGTGGCATGTATATTACCATGGTGCTTGCAGGTGGTCACTCGGTGACCGCGAACGCAAGCTTCACAGGCCCACTTTTCACCGTCGATGAGCATCCCTTGGACGAATATTGAAGTGGAATAGAGGCGGCCATGCTTCCCAGGCGGATAGGGGGGAGGATTTATAGGTGAGAGCAAACAATACGTGATGGGCCGGAAAGCCAGCAAGCGAGAAAAAAAAAAGATTAGAGACGCCGATGGGGGAAATGAACACCACCAGATGGAGCGTTACTACAGAAAAAGGCAAAGCCGCATGGGGATGGGGAACGGGCACAGCCACGGATCGACTACATGGATGGCAAGGACTGGACTGGACTGTATAGAAAGGGCAGCTCGGTAGAGAAAGAAAGTACTCCATAGCTGGTAGTTAGTGAGAGAGAGGGAGGAGGGGGTAGGTGGTAGGTAGGTCGGTCCTGAGCTTCGTGTGCAAGGGAAATGATTGCATGCGCGGTTTTTGGGTCTCATTTTACCGCAATTTGGGGGGGGGATTGGGGAGGGTTCCGTTCCTGGATGGACCCAAAAGTCCCAAGTTCTGACTGCTAACTTACCATACTGGAGGTAGTCAGTTTAGACCGGAGAGAAAGAGGTAATCCGAAGGGAGTGCCAGCAGTGCGCCAGAGCCAGGGCCAACTCCTCCTTAGCTGATTTCTCCTCTCTCGATCTCCTCCTCCTCCTCCTCCTCTCTCCCGCTGGCCGCGGAGTCCATGATGATATAATTGCCCTAACAAAAAACCAGCGATTAGCATGAGGGATTTTCCCTAGCGAAATATCGAGACAATTCGTTGGTAACGAGATGCCGCATCCGTCTTAGTTGCGGGCAAAACCGAATGGTGCAGCAAATTCCCGCATACAATGAATGAACAATAACACAGAAAATCCTCTCGCGGGACGAGCTATAGTTACAATCATATTCCTGCTGCCTTGGATCAAAGGCACTAAGCAGCGACAGGTGAACGGCGACTGCGAAGAGATTATTACTCCGTACGCTCGAGCTCCTGATGATCGATGATCGGAGGGAAAAGGTCTGGGTTGGGTTGGGACTTGACTTGTTGGAGATCCAAAATTCGAGACCCTGGCGGCGCACAGCTTACAGCTTACAGCTTGCAGCTTGCAGACCATGCTGCACGAAGAGCACAAGTGTGGGAAAAGCTCGAGCCATGGCGGGATGGATGGAGGTGGCTGAGCAGCTTTCCATTTCCTTCAACGGCTTGAAGCACGAGCCAATCTGGGCCTGCGTGATTTAAAAATTGGACATTTCGAAGTGGTGCAGTGGTTGTTGCTTATTTCCCATTCCAAACTTGTCTGGCCACGCCGCACTTTCGGTCGGTCCTCCCCGGTCGGAGCTTTTGCATCATCGGTGCCTCATCGAACCTGCTCCGTGCTCAGCTCGTAGTAAATTGGGACCCTCCGACTGGTTGGAACCAGAAGTCCGTGGCTTGAGACACAGACTCAATCTTGTGAGTGTGAGAGAGTGCGAGAGTGCTGATCTTCGTCCGGTCGGAGAAAGTAGCAAGAAGAAAGACAATCCGCCCAAACATGTGACTTCCTCTCGTTCAATTTCATTCCTCAGGCCTTCCCAGGCCACCCATCCCCTTCCCATTTCCTTTCGCTCTCATCAACTCTTCTCGCATAATACAACCATGACCAGGATGGCTTAATTGCGACTACTTCTACGCTTACTCAATGAGCTGGTGCATTACACATATTCTAATAGTAAATTCGGTCGGTCTAAATACAGAGAATCGAAAGGTAAAGTCTGGCTATATACTGTACATACAACCACAACCACCTTCGACAAGAGAGTCCATCCCCAAACCTATCTAGGCGTAGGTGGGCCAGACAGTGACCGTCGAAGTGGTGGTGGTAACCACAGCTTCGGTCGTCGTTGTCCAGGCAGTCGAGGTCACCCACACGGTGGTGGTCGAGGCACCGGAGCCAGCCTGGGTAGCGACAGCCTTGTGGGCCGTCACAGAGACAGAGCCCGAGAAGCTGTCCTCGGGGTTGGTCTCCTCCTCATCGTCCTCATCGTCGCAATCGGGCAAGTCCTCGTCATCCTCATCCTCATCGGAGGCAGAGGCAGAGCTGGAAGAAGCAGAGCTGGACTCGGAGGTAGCAGTGGCGGTCGCCTCGGCGGCAACGCTGGCAGCGGTAGTCTCGGGAGTCGCCGTCGCAATGCTGACAGCAACCGAGGACTCGGTAGCAGATGCATAATGGGCAGCAGCAGTAGAAGCCGCAGAAACAGCAATGGACGAGCTGGCGGCGCTAACGGTGTCCGTGCCCTGGGCGATGATGCGGGCCACAGCGGCCTCCGCGGCAATCATGACGATCGCCTGGGTGTTACCGGTGGGCAGGTCGGGGTGGATACTGGCATCAACAACATACTAGGAAAACGGTTAGCTCACTGCGCGATGCCATCGATTCCAGAAGGGCATCCTTACCAAGTTCTCGGTACCGTACACCTTGGTGTTGAGATCAACGACCGAAGTGCCGTTGTTGACACGTCCATCGTCAGTGCCGATCTTCGCAGTGCCGACAAAGTGGTCACCGCTGGTCATAAGGTTAAGGATACCGGAGGCAGTCGAGGTTCCGGAGATGGAGAACCCGGAGGTGGAGTTGCTGATGTCGTCGATCAAGCTCTGGAAGAAGCGGGTGACAGCTTCCTTGTCTGCGGCAGTCTGCAACCAGGGGTCGGTCTCGAGGGTGGTGGTACCGGAGCTGTCAATGCCAAGGACACCGGTCGAGGTGGCACCGTGGGTCAGGTACAGCTTCATGGTGATAACGCCGTCCGTGCTGGTGCTGCAGGAAGCCTGGTAGAAACGAGTAATGCCATCGGTTCCAACGTTGGAGGTCCAGAACTGAAGACGGTGGCCACCCTGGGTGAGGACACCGGAGCCCTCAGCAAAAAGCTTCTGAACGGCGGCGCTGGGGCCGGGAACAACACTGGAGGTGTTGAAGTGGGTGAAGTTGCTGTTGGTATTGACGGTGATGGTGAACATGGGGTGGTCACGAAGGTTCTGGCCAACGGGCAGGTTGATCCACTCCGAGGAAGGAGGGAGGGTGATGCCAGTGTTGCCGCTCTTGACAGTCTGGATCTGCTCAGTGGGGCCAATACCGGAGTTGAACAAGATGCGAGGAGTAGACATGGAACCGGCAGCAAGGACAACCTTACCACCAGCATTCAGGTTGATGATCTCGATGCCACCAGAGCTGGTCTCGACCTCGACACCAGTAACGCGGGCGCTGCGGCGTACAAGACGGCGGACCTTGGTGCTCGTGCGAAGGCTGAAGTTGTCAAGGTCCTGGACCAAGGGGAGGTAGGAGCGGACGGGACCAGCACGGATACCATTGCCGACATCCCAGGAGGGGTAACTGTACACCATGTGCTTCTCGTTGGGCTGCTTCTGGGAGTCAACAGACTTCCATCCAAGACCCTTCAGGAAGCCGGACAGAACAGTGTACATGCCCTGGTCGTACCGCTTGCCGTCGGCAGAGGGAAGAGTGCTACCGGGGTTGAGCGCGTAGAGACGGTTAGCGGCCGTCTCGATGTCCTTCCACTTCCAGCCGGTGGGCCACTTGTCGTCGAAATCGGCCTCCTGGGGGTGGATGAAGGATTCGGCGTTGACAATGGTACCACCACCGAGAACACAACCGGCCATACCCGCCGTATCGTCGCAGAGGTAGTCGCCCATCAAGTTGAGGGAGGTGAGGGAGCTGCCGAGGGCGGGGATATCGAAAGGAGTCATCGAGGAGTTCCACGAAAGAGCATCGGTCGCACCCAGCTCCGTGGTCGGAGCCACACCACGCTCGATCAGCAGAACCTTCTTGCTGGTCTCGGCCAGACGCTCAGCGGCAACGATACCGGCAGCACCGCCTCCGACAACGATGTAATCATAGGTCGTGTTCGAGACCGTGGCGACGACACTGGCCGAGGCACTGGCAGAAGGGCTGGTAACCGAGGCGGACGCAGAGGCAGTGGATGTGCTCGAGACGGCCTTCGCAGCCCAGGTGGCGTAGCTAGACGACTTGGCCTTGGACAAGTAGACTTCGAAGCCACCGTAGCCGGCTCCGTGGAAAGGCATGGCAGAAGAATCGGAGGAGGGGGTAGTAGGGCTGGTCGTAGCGAGACCCCAGCCGAAGTAGTAGGTGTCTTCGGTGGCGCCGAAGGTGGTAGGCTCGCCGAGAATGCAGTTCTCGCACAGGAAGGTATAGGTGAGGAAAGTGCTGTTGACGGAGGTTCCCTCGGGAATTTCGAGAATGCTGGCATCACCGCTGTAAACCTCGGGGCTAGAGTAGGCACTGGTCTCGCGGAGAGTTCCGACAGCAGAATCGCCGTTGGCCCAGGCTGCGATGAGGAGAGCCTTGGTCATAGAACCGGACATACTGACACCACCCCATCCCTTAGAGCTGTCGAGAGGCACACTCAGCTGACCGATGAAGCTCTTCTCCACGGTCTCGGGCAGCGCAATACCGAAACAGAAGCCCGTATCAGAATCGCACCATCTCTGGAAGTCCATGCCGGAAAGCGAATCACTGTAGGCGGAAGTGGCGGTGGCTGCGGCGGAGGCACCGAGCGCGGAGCTCAGGGCCACAGCGCCGCTAAGAATGTAGGAACGCATCTTGAAGCGAATTGTTCGAAAGAGAAGAACGAGCAAAAGATGCGATAGACCAGAAAGGGTCGGAAAGTTACCTAATCAAAGGTGAGAAGAATGAGATAGAAACCTTGAGGGGGAAAGCTGGCCCAGCAGCAACCCGGAAAAGAGTGGCGGCAAAAAAGAGATTGCCAGAAGAAAAAGAAAGAAAAAACAAAAGAAGGACCGAAAAGAATGAGAGAGAATGGATTGAAACGTTTGAAAGCCGGTGGAAGTCCAATTCGAGGGGGACCACGGCATTCATATAGAATCCTCCTCGAGGCCGACGTGGGGACAGGGCCGGCCATCGTGTGAGGAAAGCGGAGGCGTAACGGTGATTGAAGGGAGGTCAGAGGATAAGACTAATGCATTGAAGATATTGATTGTGGACACGCATGCCCACCTCGAAGGCGTCTAGTCTGCTCCCTTCCAGCGATATGGCCGTCTAGAACCCAGGCTGTGAGTGGCTTCGAAGCAAAATAAGCAATATCCGGCGGGCCCTGGGCGTTTCTCGGAGAGCGGCGGTGGAGTGGGACATGCCAAGCATCCCTAGTCGGCGTGTGTTTCACGAGCAGACATCGGTGGTTTGAGCGTTATAGCACCCCTGTGCCTTGGAAGAGCCAAGCTCATCTATGTCAAACAGATTCCTAGCAGGAGTTCGCGCCGGAGTAGATTGATCACAAAACCCGCGTCGCCTATTGGCCTCTCTAGGCGTCGGATGAATAATGAAGGTCCCCAGTGGGTGGAAGACAGCCCCCATTGTCGACAGGCCGTTCCTACCAAGTCATGATATCGGACAGGTATAGTGACGATGCCAAGAGCTGTCTTATCACCTTAGAGGCTTGGAGTATTCCCAACTCCAGTCGTTGGTGCCTAAGGGGGAAGGGGGGTTTGTCTGTTTAGCAAGGCGACTGCAAGCACCTGGACCGGAGGATGGACAAGATCAAACCATACCTGATACTCTGTTCGGGTTTTGAGAATGGAATTGCCGGTTCTGGCCGCCGGGATGATATCGTAAGTGAAGCGTCCTGCGGAATCCTGAGACAAACAAAGTGTCAGAGAAGATGGATGGCGGAAGACGGAGAGAGGAGGAGTCTGGAAATTACTCTAGTCCGCAGTGACTCGGGAGGGGAAATCTCGGTCGGCCTCCGGGCGGGTCCCACCACCAGGCAGCTGAGCCGCCCAACCGGCGATAGGGTCATACTCATCAATTTCCTCGATAAATCATTTCATTACTACTCTACATGCAGAGAGACGTGCGCTAAAAATGAAGGTACCAAACAACTGTACAGCTGCCTTCAATATCACTTCGTTGGCAACCCACATCCGCCATCTGCCCTGCTAGCAATCGGCTATCGTCAAATACAGTGCTTCGACCAATCTGGCTGCATATTGACTCTAAAGAAGACAAAAAAAAGAAAAAGAAAAAAAAAAAGAGAAAAGGGTCCGTCGGAAGAAGAAAAGGGCTTTCGGTGAGAATCGACAAGCATGAGCAAACATGCACTGGTAGATGAACTATTTAAACAAGAACCATGCCAGCTCCGAACAAGGTCGACATGACAGTGACCAGGCCCACAAGAACAGGGGTCATGGTCAGGTGGGGCACGTGCAGGCCAGCAGCAGCACCTGGAGAGCTGGTCGAAGTCCCGCTGCCGGAAGAGCTGGAGCCACTGCTCGAGGAGGCAGAGCCAGATCCAGGCGTGGCGGTGCTGGTAGAAGCAGTTCCAGCGTTCATGCTACCAGAGCCAGAGAATCCAACACCCTTGCCGGCACCCTCGGTCATGTACTTCTTAGCGGGCTCGGGAATGGCAGGAAGAGAGTCATTCTCAACATCCCAGTTGGGAGAATCCTTCGCAGGGCACGGGTTGGCGCCTCCAGTCTTGTTGTAGCCACCGTCGCCAGTGGGGCTCTTGGTCTTGGCCAGAGCAGACTTGAGAGCATCGTAGTCATCCAAGGTGCTGACCTTGCCGTCCTTGATCTGGACGAGACCGTAGTTGCTGGGCTCCTCCGAGTACTCGTAGACGAGACCACCGGAGTAGACGCCGGTCATGTCGGTGCTGTACAAGGAGCTGACCTCCTCGAACTTGCGGGTGTTGGTGTTGCAGCCGTACTCGGACAGGAAGAGAGGAAGACCGTATCCAGTGAAGTTCTTGACCTTCTGGTCCCAACCGGAGGTGGTGAAGGAAGACGGGTCGCACCAAGAGTAGTCGTTGAAGGCGAAGAAATCGCTGCGCTCATCGTCGCTACCGCAGTTCATGTACTGGGCCATCTGGAGACGGTTCGTGTCGATATCGGCCTAGAGAGACAAATTCCAGGTTAGTCTTTCCGTGTTTTTTTCCTTTCCTTGTGATATGACGTGACTACATACAGCAGAGTATCCGACAGGGATCTCACGGTACTTGCGGCTGCGGATGTACTGGCGAAGATCACGCGTGACGGCCTTAACATAGGGAGCAGCACTCGACGAGGGACCGTCGTTGATGACCTCGTTTCCAGAGAAGAAGGCGAGGGTGTTCTTGTAATTGGCGAACTTGTCGACCGTGGCGAAGATGTACTGGAGATAGACATCGTTGTAGGAGGGCTTCGGGTCGGCACGGTTGAGAGAGTACTTGGGGGTGTTGACGTCGAGAACCAGGTAGATGCCAGCATCTGCCAGAGCGTTCATGCACTCGTCGTGATCCGCGGAGTTGTCGACGGAGTAAACACGGATAGTGTTCAAGCCGAGCTCGGTGAACTTGGCGATGTCGCGCTTGCAGCCTTCGGCATCGGCAATGGGATCGGCCAGCTTGGACGAGCCACCGGGTTGGTAGTCGACACCACGGATGTAGAAACGGTCGTCACCCTTGAAGAAGGCATTACCCTTGACGGTGATGGGAGTCACGTCGTCACGGGCCTTGAGGTTCGGAGCAGCCAAAGCGGTGGAGGCGCCCAAAGTGATGGCTGTCGCGATAGCGTAGCCCTTCATGTTGATGGATTATGTGAGTCGAGGTGCTTTGATGGGAGAAAACAAGGCGGATGGTGGGTGAGTCTCGGGAACGAATGGAGACCTGCTGTGTAACAGAGTATGATATAGTTGATGGGAGGGTAGAGCTTGGAAGAATTGGCGGCTATCGAAAGCAGGCGAGAAGAGGTCAATAAGATTGAACGAGTGACTTGAAATGGGGAGAGAAAGGAAAAAGAAAAAAAAAAAGCGAACGATTGAAGGGATAGTGGAGGAAAGAACCCAAGGCAGGGGAAGAAGATGATGGGGAGAGAAGAGAGAGAAATCGAAAGAGTAAGGAAGGGGGTGGTGGTGGTGCAGGGTCGAAGGACCCTTAAAGGGTAACTGAAGAGCAGACACCTACACTGGGCAGCCCAAGGCAGGCAGTGTCAGCCATCCACTCCATCCCTGAGCCGTCTGCCCCATACAAAGATTCAAAACAGTAAGGATAACCCAGGTTGCCACAAAGAAGCGCGTGTCACACAATGTCTCCATTGCCTGGATTGCCGGATGAGGCAGCCAAGGGATTTCAGTATGTGTGGGAAATTGCTGGGCGGGTCTACCGGATGCCTATCAGCTGTCTCGATCGTCAGATCGCCCCCAGCGCAGGACTGTACTGCAGGATCAGGGTCCAGCCAGGGACGGACTGGACTGGACTACCGGTATACATAGGACAGCAGAGTGGATTCCATTGTGTGCAACGGTTTGTTATTTTCTGGTGAAGATGTGAATATTGAAGAACATTAAATTGAATTGATGTTTTTCTTCTGGCGAATTTCTATATCTGCTGTGTCTTTTTCAATTACTAGGTACAGTACCAATTGAGTCGACCATGACATCCTTGTACCTGGGAAGGGCGCAAAGAATGGATGGAGTGGAGATGGAGCCCTGAAAAGCCCTGAACCCCGGCCGGGCCAAGGAAAGAAGGAGGGGCCCCCAGTGGGTCCAGCCACAAATCCAGTCCCTGGGCGGGAAAGAAAACGAAGTGAGACCCCTGCCTTGGCTTGACATATTGCACTGTACTGTACACAGTGTGTACTGTACTTCCACACCCTGCAAAATAGGTTACTCAGTACTCAACTGTCGATTCAGCACTAACGACCAGATCAAAGAATTCAGCCTCTCCAAACATACTATACTATGTGTAATCATGTTAACGTATAAGAAGGGGAGGATCCCCCCTCTCTCTCAAGCACTTCAGGGTACCGATCGATGCAGCCATCCCGTTTCCCTGCCGTGCGAAAGCAGATCATCTCCGAGCTGGTTTGACTCGAGGATTGGTTCCTTCCTCAGCATGTCTGACCTCCCCCTTCTCTTTTCCCTTGTGGTCTCCCCAAATACCTCCCTCCCTCCGTCGATGGCCGAGCAAACGCCCAGAAGAATAGGCTTTGGGGGGGTTACGACGACTCTGTATCCTGTCTCAGAGCCCTCAAGGCTTTGCCTGTGCCATTCGTTGGATGGAGAGCAGGTATGGTCACCCAGCCAAGAAGCAGCAGCTGAGACATGCCAACACAACACCCAAGATTCCCTTCCTTCCCCCATCCACTCAACCCACCCTCCGCTAATTTTAGGCGCTCCCCTCGCTAATTTTAGCCAACCGACTCATTTCCCTGCATTTACGTATGAAGAAGAGCCAAGTTTGATCTCCCTTTCGCTCTTTGGACTGGTAGAGGATGAGTTCAGTGATTCTTCTTGTGCCACAATTGACATCTGTATGTCTGTATGTCGGGAAGGGACCATTATCACTAGATCCTTTGATGATGCACTTAGAGTAGGAAAGTAAATCACAGGAGCAGAACGCGTGCGTCAAGATAAGATATCTTTTCTATACTTCAATTTACAATGTACATACTTCAACATAACTTACTCGTACTCTCAATTGCCGAACCGAATGCTCTGCCTATGTACTGTAGGAGGGATCCCTCCGAACCCGGTCGGGAGTGGTACCTTCTCTACTCCCTCAACTCTTCAACCCAATTCAATCCAACCCACAAACAAAAACAATCTCAGATAATCCCATCCACAACCATAAATACTAAAGCTTACACTTCCAATCCCTCATCACCCAGGGGGAAAAAAAAACCCACCCTATCCCCTCCATCCCCAACCCAAACACAAAAACCCTAACACTGACGTCAACGCACAGATCGAAGCACGGTCCCACCAACTCTCGCTCTAGACCCAATTCCCCGCGACCGGTAACCGTACCTGTCTATCCATCTATCTGATCCATCCCCTTAACCGAGCCCAGCCCGACCGACCGTCCAACAAAACAAGGAGTTCTCCACAAAAACCAACCCAAGAACTCAGGAGGTTGAGTACCGCTCACTGAGCGAAATCTCCACGGGGGGTGGATAGCTCGCGTCAAAACTCATATGCGGAATCCTTGGCCGGAGATTTAACGAGCGCGGCGGGACTCGGCTAGTCGGTCGAGACCGTCTCGGCGGGGTGGGTTGCCATTTGATGAAGTTTGGGGGTCTTGGGGGGCCGAGGGAGGTTTAGGCAGCATGTTTCTGCTTGGTTCTTGGGTTTGGTTGTGTTTACTCTTGGACTTGTGGGGGTTTGGTGCCGGTGAGGTTTGTATGTTCACATGCGAGGTGAAATATATATCTAGTTAGCTAGATAGGAGGCAAGGTTGGGAATTTGGTGGATTAGTAGGGAATGATACGTGGTATACCTCACGGAATTAATCCCATGGTTCTCTAGAGGATATGAAGTCCTTCAAGCCGCCCGGTCGCGCACAAATGAATCAGGAGTGGAGCGAGCGTATGCTGCCTCGGACCACATGAAATCGATCCATCATGCTCGGAGCCCGCGGACGGGACTTACCTGGTCCTTGACACTTCTAAGGTATTGCCAATGGGCCAAGACATGCGCTAAGAGCATGCTTTGAATCCATTGAGGCGCAGACGGTCGCCAAGCTGGGATAGAGCTCGACAGCCGAGGAGCATGGGTTTGCCAAAGTCGCCGGGTGAAACGATGTGAACTATACTGATAGTTTATTGACTCGCGAGCGGAAAGGGGGCGGGATTGTTCTAGGCGATGCTGTTGATGGCAGCCTAATATGCTATGTATACTGTTGTACTGGGGCTCGGGTAGGCATCTATATATGCTATGTCGGCCAATGGCTGGAGGGTTTGTACTGCACTTTCCTCAGCTGTTGCAGTCAACATGACAGTCTTATGATCAAGCGAAGCGACTCACTCGCAGTACTACTTTGTTCATAAGGGATACTTATCCTCGCTTGCTTGCCTGCAAAGAACACCCAGAGGAAAATGAAGGATGTAATGCACTGGCTGTTGTTGGCGGTCCCCTGAGCTGCTCAGCACCGACTGTGATGGCAAAGGCATCCTGCCATTTTTGGGGCAGCTGCAGCATGATCTAGCAGGCAGGACCAGCATAGTACTCACCTCACTTGGAAGATGCAGGCTCGGTGCTTGCTCTTCCAACTCTCACTACGTGGCGGCTGGCTCTTTCCCTGAGGACTTCCTGCACCTGAGGTTCAAGAGGCAGGAGAATGCCCACGATATGGCCACCGAAGCCCGACAACCTCCCCCAAGAGAGCGTCCAGAAGAGCAACAAAAGTATCCTCACCTCGCCAACCACATAATTTCGATCATTCTTTCTCATCATCCGCTCAGCTTGTACCAGCTCATACCAGCTCAAACGAGCAAGCAAGTGTGAGTGGCCTCCAAGCACCCAGCATGTACTGCAGACACTGACAGCACACCAGATGCATTACACCACCTACCCCCTCATCTGGATCACCCTCCTCAGCACCGTCTGGTGTCAATGGTCCAAACTCTTCATCAGCCAGCCAGCCTTCACCAACCACCCGTGGCCCTCCATCCTCCTCGAATCACCCGAGTTCGGCCCCACCGGCTCCTACCTTGACATCGACCACACACGCGAGGGCGCAGGCAACTTCCCCGCCCTGTCCTGGCCCTATCCATCCGGCACGGCCGTCCAAGAGTATATCCTCCTCTGCGAGGACCCCGACTCCCCGACCGCCGAAGCCGTCATCCACGGCCTGTTCTATGGGATCCATCGCGCGACAACCGGGGTGCAGAACCCGGATTTCTTCCTCGACCAGTCGCAGACCGAGCCGTTCATGCTGCGGGGTGGATTCAAGTACGGCCAGAATGGAGGGAACGGCGTGTATTTCGCCCCGCTGGCGCCCCGGGGCCAAGGGCCGCATCGGTACTTCTTCGAGCTGGTGGCACTGAACGAGACCTTGGACCAGCAGGGTCTCAGTTCGCCGGCGAAGATTGAGGAGATTATGCGCGCGATCGAGGGGAAGGTGGCGGGATGGGGCGCTTGGATGGCATTGTCTCAGAGAGCTTGAAGCATGATGCGAATCGGATGGAGATCGTTATCCGTTGTTGTGTTGCACAGTGTGCTTTGAGTCGTTCATCGTCATCGTCGTTGTTGTGTTTTCATGGATACACCCGCAATCATTTGTAACACCCGGAGACAGGCATTGGGAGCACCTGCAATCAAGAAAGTGGTACGACCACAGTTCACTCGATGGGCTTCGCTCTGATCTTCACTTTCATGTCTTACATGGAGTAGTCGTGGACGTCATCGTCGAAAGTCGGCATTCTTTCTGCGTCGACTAGGACCGGTTAGCTTCGAATCGTCCGATAATTATAGTATGGACTATTGAGCCGAACGACCCGACTTTGGCTTCATTCTTGACCGTTTGGTCGAAAACAAACTTCTGTTCGTATTGTGTCTGGTAGAAGAGGCAAAATGACTGCCCGGCTGTCTCCAAGATTAGCACAAGGATAGGGGCGCTAGTCCAGTCCCGGTAAGGGTCAGCCTCACTGCGCTGATTAGAGCCAATCAGAGATGGCCACTAATGCTTACGCTGCCCAGAATAGCAGATCTGATCCAACTGAGCTAGCCGTTCTGGGACTAGGGCCGAATCTAATAAGAGCTAAGCCCCTTTAGCCCTTCAACGGATGCGGAGGGGGGTTTCGGCGCTCGGGAAGCTGTAACAATGACAGCCGGTCTGTCGATACTGCAAGGTGAAGAGGCATCAAATGATGCCTCAGAGAGAATCAATTTGATGACAAAGTGAATGGTCCTTGATGGAGTTCAAAGAAAGGGAGCAGTTATTGGTGTAGGTGGATACCTAGCAATCGACAGGTACCAGAGATGGCCAGGCACACTCCCTTGGCAAATTGGCCACCTGGATGGTAGTGCCGATAGTCCGCGAACGGTGGCAGAGGAACGGACCAAGTGGCCCAGTTCGGGCTTCCTTTTCCCCCTGGTGCCTGATAGACCCAGCACAAAGACTCCTGTGCTGAAAGAAAAAAAAAATCCATACTGAATACTTTGCCCCAGAGCTCAATTCTTTGTCCTCGGTAGAAATATCATGTGGCCAACTCCGAGGTCTTGATGGAGATGACTGCTCGGTTGTGAAGAGTAAGGTGGGGTAAAACCGTAAAAGCAACACGACTGATCTCATGGTGTTGTCATTATTCTGCTTATCGACCTGGAGTTCTTCGGATTTGTCTCAGCGGTCGGGATCGTCCGCTCCAGTCTGACTGGCCGCAACAACTGAAACATTCTTCCCTTTTCAAGCCAGTGAGGTTAAATTCAATGCCGACTGTTCGCAATGACACCATGACACCAATCATCAAAACAGTCTGCCTGCCAATCAGTGTCTGTCCGGGGTGGTATACACACAGATTGTGAGACACACAACCAAAGCCAAAGATGCATGGCTGCCGTCTTACACCCTCTGTGTAGGTAATAAAATCCAGGCGAGCTGGTGTGTGCATTGGCCCAATTGCCTGTGTTCGCGGCTGACGGTGACCTCGTACAATCGGTCGAGAAGCCATGACTCCCACGGATTGCATCCGGATACTTTTGTTGCTTTTTTAAGGGCATTTTATCGCGAGCGGAGGGGATAGGCTATGCATCGCCGCACTTGGGTAGAACCATGGTGCAAGATGCATCTGGGTAACCTTGTTCCTTTCTCTGTCACTCCCTGTTGTTAAAATGCCTTTGCTTCCTGGATGTTGTTTGCTTCGTCCTTTCTTTCTATGATGATAACAAAAAAAAAATAAGGCACCATCTTGTATTTCGATCTTCTAGCGTCTTTCCACTCGTTGATCCACTCACTCACTGGCTCCGCAAGTCCGAGCTAGACCTGCCTTGTTTTTTCTTTAGTACGTATTCTTTTTTTTCCTGCTCTTTCTAGCCTGCCTGGCGATCGAGGTTCTTTTTTTTTTCTTTTCTTTTCTTTCTCTTCTTTTGTCTGCTACTATTTATTCACTGGCGGCGCAGCAGAACAAGCCTTGTCGGCCATTTGTTTCACTCTCATCTCGGGTGGCTTGCAGTTAATCAATCAGCTGCCAACCGTTACTATAATCAATTATTGCCAGCCCACTGTTGCAGGACGCACCACACGCACCGTCCTGTAACTACTCAGCCCAGTACACCTACTCATACTTAGCAACCTGCCTGGCCTCTCTCTTCCGCTTCCGTCTCCTTCCCCTCTTCATCGACCTCCGAGTATTACCCTTTTGGGAACTCCAACCAAGTGAACGACCACTTTTTCTCTCGCTTCGATCCCCTGAACCTTCGTTTCTTCCACTCCAACTTCAAAAAAACATTCCACTCGATCAATAAAGACGTTGAAATATCCAACTGAGGCGCCATGGCGTTGTCAACTCGCCTGCTCCAACTGCTTCTCCTATCCCTGATCGCCTTATCTGCGATTGCAGCCCCGGCCGCCGATCAGTCCGAATCCGACACCCCGTCGGTCGCCGACAGCATCGAAGAGACCTCCCTCCACAAGGCTCTGCATCTGTTCCAGAGGTTCAGCCACGGCATCTTCCAGTCTGACGAGGAAGCTGCCGCAGCTCTCCAGCAGGATGATTCGTCGTTGGCGGACCACTTGAACCTGGTCAAGCGAGCGGATGGCAACTCGACGGCTGCGGTAGAGACGACGAGCCAGGCCTCGGAGCCGGCAGCGACCACTTCTGCCGCCGCGGCAGCGACCACCGCTTCGCAGGCTGAGAGTTCCACCAGCAGTGCGCAACAACAGCCCACCACTACTGCTGCGGAAACTACCGCCGCTCCTACGACCACTGCTGCCCGCACGACCGCTGCGAGACCTACGACTAGCTCTAGCAGCAGTGAGTCCAGCTCTAGCAGCAGTGAGTCGAGCTCTAGTAGCAGTGAGTCTAGCTCCTCGTCTCCGTCCACGTCTTCTTCTTCCTCTTCTGCCTCTACGGCGACCACCTCGTCGACCTCCTCATCCTCCTCGTCGTCTGCCACGGCGACGTCGACCTATACTACTTCTACTTCTTCGTCCACTTCGTCCACATCTTCGTCCTCGTCCTCTTCTCACACCACCGCAGCTAGTACCACGATCCCCACCGTCGCGGCCACTACTACTACTACTACTACTACCTCTACTTCTGCTACTTCCACTACCACTAGTACCACTTCATCCAGCTCACATACTACCGCAGCTCACACGACCTCCACCACCTCAACAACATCCACCACCTCGACCTCCTCCTCGTCCTCCACTTCATCCAAATCCACATCCGCCACCTCGACCTCCACCTCAACCTCCACCACCCTCGAGACCACCACCTCCACCTCCACTACTTCAACCAAGGACTCCCAAACCACAGACGACAGCTCTACCACCAGCGCCAAGACCACTCCCTACACCTCCACCTACAAGATGACCACCACGCTGCCCAACGGCCAGCAGAGCACCGTCACTGCCATCACCGTCATCCACCCGACCGAGACCGCCCACGAGGTCGCCACCGGCACCCGCGGATCCCCGAGTCTGCAGACCGACAACGGTGCCGCGACCGCGCACGGTCTGGGCCGGGAGCTATTCGTGATGGTCGGTGGAGCGGCCGTGGTGGCTATGGCTTTGTAAAGATGAACAACTCCCAAACCATCCGAATACTATTTTTTTTTTCTCCCAGCAAATGCATTTTCCGGCGTTTTTTTGTTTCCCTGCTAGCTTTTCAGCTGCCCCCATGATACCTCTCACCATGTTACGATCCTTTTGATGCAAAACAACACACGTGAATGTGAACGTGAACGTGAATCTGGCAAAGCATACATTACTTGTTCATTTAGCTCGGCGTATTCCCACATTTTGTCTCTCCTTTAGCGCATTCTGATTTTTTTCTAAACATCTGGGGTGGGGAGGAGAGGAGGGTTGAGGGGGTGGATGGATGGATGTTGTTCAAAGCATGTGCATACTCTAGACAGGTTGTCTTCGATCATTGACCCCCGGGAGTTGCAAAAGTGACTCCTGGATCACGGATCATTCGGACATAATTTGAGACTGTTTTGTTCTCTCAGTTGTTTCAGGCTATGGATAGTTGGTAGTGCCTTCTGAAAAATGGGTATTGTTTTGAACGCAACAACATGGCTCTAATCTGGTGAAATGACTTGCCCTACTTGCTTGCTGTCACTGTGCACGTGATGGGTAGGCTAGCTAGGTACCTACCTAGTAGCTAGCTCTGTACAAACCTACCCCATAACAAAAAAGTATTGATAGGTCTAGATGTAGGTATAGACATGGTGATAATCCCCTCCCTCTTATTTCTTTGTGTCCCCTCACCCGGAACGGACACGGTTTGATGATCCATAAAGACGCGCCGCATCTCGGTTTGCATGATGCGATCATTCAACCTAGCCACTCACCTCCTGAACAACGAGTATATACCCCAAACAACCTCCCTCAGTCCACGCGGTATATTGTCTACTTTGGCATCCACCGCTCCTCCTCCGTCCAGAACCGCACCACACTCTCCCACGCGGGGATATCGCCGTCGCGCAGCAGGGCGGCGACGTCGACGTTGAGCGGCGATTCCGGGCGCGGATCCGTCAGCAGCTGGTGGATGGCGCTGAGGGTCGAGGAGAGAGTGTAGACGGGGCTCCAGTGCTCAGTCGTCAGGAGGGTGAGGCAGATCTCGCCGGTGGTGAAGGAGATGTTGGGGTGGCTGATGCGGGTGGTGAAGCGGATGGTGGGCGGGGTAAGCGGGTAGGATGGGGGAATGGTGATGTGGAGGGACCAGAGGCCGCCTATTGAGAATCTTAGATTGTGTAAAGGTTGTGAGGGGGAGTTGAGTGAGGGCTGTCGGAAAGTACGGAGGGGCGCGGGGGAGAGGGAGGAATGGGGGTTTGCTTACCTTCGTATGGAGTGCCCTTCACACCTTTCAGGACGGCTTCCCAGTGGAGGAGATCATCCTCTTTGATGGGCCCGAGATGCAGAAGAGCTTCATTGGGGTTGTTGGTGTAGTCCTTCAGTTCCCGGAGGAGACGCTGGGTGGTGTTGTGCGTTGCCATTGTCTCAGCTTCTCATGTGCAGAACGAGCTGCTGCTGGCTGCTGGCTGGCGTGGTTGGCGAGTGGTGAGTGGCTGGAATGCGGTGGAATGCTCGGCGTCGCTGACTGAGCGTCGCTGACTGAGCGAGGGGTTTGCCCTTGGTGCGTGTGGAGGACGTGTGAAATTGACCGTGTTTCTTTGAAAGGGAAAACAAGTCTCTGCGATCGCTGCGTGTCTCTCCAAAACAGTCCCTCACCAACAGACACATTCCTTCAGGATGTGACACAGCGGGTGGCTGGCACTGCACTCAAATGGAGTTGAAGCGGAAAGAAAATACCGAGGCTCAAGTCGTGGGTCTTCCCCATTCAGTAGCGCCGGGTGCCAGTCTTCTTCCCGTGGTCTTGACTGCGCATTCCTTGGACTGATGGGGCCCTAACAAATTTTATTGATGCTTAGCCACCGTCTTTTCATGTGAAATCGAAAACGACATCCATCTTTCATCGTTTATCTTGATAACCAGCAGCTTTACCTCCATGCGCACCTCTCGCACAGCCAAGGAGACGGCCAGAGTCGTTCAGGCCCTGTCGCCCCCTGGCCGTCGGCAAACACGCAGCTCATCGGCTCATGCCAGTGTCCTGCGCAGTTTTGCCTTCAACGGTGGCTCCAGTGCATCTGCGTCTGCATCTGTGCCTGCGTCTGCGGAGGCAGTGAGCGACGATGATGACACGTCGTCGCTGTCATCGGTCCCAACTGTCGATATCGAGGATATCTTGGAGCCCCCTGCCAAGCGGCGGAAGAGCGCATTGAGCGCCCCTTCAGCCCGCGGCTCGCGGAATCGTTCTGCGCGCACGCCTGCAAATGCTACCCAGACATCCCTCAAAGTTGAAACCACTGTCAAAGAGGAGGTCTTCGAGAAGCCTGCGGCCAGATCCCGCCGCCTGCCTGCCCGAAAGGTCAAGGTCGAGGATGGCACCTACACGGTAGAGCCTCCGTCCAACTGGGAGACCATCTATACCACCGTGAAGAAGATGCGCGAGGACAATCCGACCGCCCCAGTCGACACTATGGGCTGCGCTGAGCTCTATTGGCGTGCGTCGTCGCCTCGAGATCGCCGCTTCCAGACCCTCATTGCTCTGATGCTGTCGTCGCAGACCAAGGATACGGTGACGGCCGTGGCCATGCAACGATTGCACACAGAGCTTGGGGATGGACCTCCAGTTGCCATCAAGGCCGAGCCCAACGACGACAACTATGATAGCAAGGCACTAGAGCCTATGCAGGACAGCACTCTGAACCTGGAGAATATCTTGGCCGTATCGCCGGAACGGTTGAACGAGCTGATTCGCACCGTGGGCTTCCATAACAACAAAACCAAGTATATCAAAGCCGCTGCCCTCATTCTCCGCGATCAGTATGACTCCGATATCCCGTCGACGCCGACTGAGTTGATGAGCTTGCCGGGGGTCGGGCCGAAGATGGCATTCCTGTGTATGAGTGCTGCTTGGGGCAAGCACGAAGGCATTGGCGTTGACGTTCACGTGCACCGTATCACCAACCTCTGGGGATGGCACAAGACGAAGACTCCGGAGGAGACTCGTAAGGCTCTGGAATCGTGGCTGCCAAAGGACAAATGGCATGAGATTAACAAGTTGCTGGTTGGACTGGGGCAGACGGTCTGCTTACCTATCGGCCGGCGGTGCGGCGACTGTGACCTTGCAGGGACGAAGTTGTGCAAGAGCGAGATTCGAGGAATGGCTTCCAAAGTAAAGAAGACAACGGTATACAAGGCAGAAAGTGGTGTTGCCCCGCAGCAGTTCATTAGTGACGATAGCGGGGGAAGTCCAAAGGTGAAGGTTGAGGCGGAGTGATGGATTGAATGCGGGTCTTTTACATTTCACCTTCTTCACTCGTTGTTGTTGAGGGGTTTCACGTTTGGACTGTTTGGACTGTTCTGTTGTTCTGGTGTTCTGCCCATCAAGTCCGACATCTCCCTATTGCTGTCTCTGTTGACTCTGTCACGCAGTAGGAGGATTTGACGTGACTTACCGTGTTTCCTCTTCGCGTCCGTTCTTTCGCTTTCTCTACACCACATCTCTGCTTCCTCCATACTTCGTCCCCCACCACCCAATTCCCCTCGCCCTTCACACTCCATCTCATATGGGCTTCCTCAAGTAGTTTCAGTCCTGCCTGGCAGTATCTAGGACACAATTTATCTCGACTGATGGAAATCATGGGTCCGTTGATGCCTCCATATCTCCTCTTATCTACCAACCTAAAAGACTACTAACCGTCTGGTTCTGAGTAGCTTCGATCGATGTTCCGGCCGCGATTCTCCCTACCTTTGAGGATGCCTTCTTCACTTTCCTTGAACGTGGATGGATGCTTTCTGCGAACGACCCCGAGAAACAGGCTGCTCAAAGTGAGGTGATTGTCCAGAAACCACGTATCACGTTCATGGATCTCCCGCATGTGGCTCGCGTCAAGATCCTCGAGTATGCTGGACTGCTGCGGAACTGTGTCATAAACTTCCGATACGAGGCTGTACGCAGAAAGCACAATGGCGGTACCTGTCTGAAAGGGGATCATCGTCATTATATTGCTCCAAGTCCAGGGATCTGGATAGAGCGCGACTGCAATCACCCGAAACTGCCTGTCGAGCTCTTCAGTATCTCTCGTGCTACTCGTGAAGAAGCCGGCGCAGTTTTCTTCTCCCGCAATCGGTTTAACGCACCCCTCTCCAGCAGAACTGACTACAATTCCTTTGAATCCTCGTTTGAATGGGGACTCCACCGTCTGCGTTACTTGCACTTGGACCTGAGCCCGAGAGAACACCGCTACCTTAAGCTGGCCGGTGGAGTCCACAGGACGTCTCTACGGATCTGGATCAGCTTCTGCCTGCTGGCTCATTCTAAAATGCACGGCCTAAAGTATTTCAGTATGACATGCAAGGTGCGCGAACTGGAGGTCGCCCAGAGACTCATGCGTGAGATGAATCCATTCCCAGTTCTGCTCCAGTGCGCGTTCCACTTTGGTCACAACTATGAGGAACACACTCAGAAGGTGATTCGCCGTGCTGCCTTGAGAGTGACGAATACTTTGGCAGTCAAGCCTCAGTTTCCGTACTTCCGTCTTCCCCGGGAGATACAGTTCATGATTTTGGAGCTGCTCCTGGTCGACCATCCAGACCCATTCCTCCCAAAGGTGGAGAGCCTGAGAGGTGTCATCTCGCTCCAGGATCGCAAGAAAGCCATGCGACCCAGCAGCTTTCTTTCGATGAATTGCTGCCTGACCTGCTCTCCTGTTGGGGCGATTTGTTTCTGCCGTGGCCGTCACACAGCTTTTTCGACCTCCTGCAGCTGCCTTGAGAGCCCGCTCAACTACTTCCTTGTCAGCCGAGACTTCTATCGGGACGCCCGCCAGATATTCTACTCCCGTAACAAATTCGCATTCCTGGATGAAGACCCGGAGTTCATGCTGCAGTTCCTTAACAAGCTCCCGACCTCAACCACGGAGCTCATGCGGCACCTGATTCTCAAGTTTCCGTCCCACTACCGTGATACTCCTCGCACAGGGCCCCGCTCCAACGAATCGACACTGCTCTGGTGGTCGGTGCTGCGCCGCTTCATCCGCGAGCACTTCAAGATCCCGAACCTGTCATTGACTATTGTGGATATGGGCTGGAAAGGGATGGTTTCCGGTGAGCCCCGGCGCCGTTACCTGAAGAAGCTGCTAGAGGGGATGCTCGAACTTCGAGGACTGCGCGACTACCGTCTGTATCTCTCCGAGAACCACGAACTGGCAAAGGACATGGAAGTGCGGATGCTGGGGGAGATCGTATATCAGCGGGCTCGCGGAGTGGCGCCCTTCAGTGGTCCGAAGAACTCACAGCATGCGCATTGACAATGTGTCTTTAGTGGATATGACTTGATCTTACTTTTCTCTGTGTCTATTTTCTTTTTACCTTGTTGGAACGTGGAGGGAGGGTGGCCGTCCATTATTCAGCACTTCGGAATATCTACTCTAGTTAATAAGTGGAGGTTGTCTGTAACCGAAGGTAATTGTTCATAATAACAAATGAAAAAAAGGCTTTCTTTGCAACCAGCAAATAGATTTTTATTTGCGATCCCTCGTGGCGTCACCGATGCCTTGACCACATCCAGAATAGAATTGAGTGGTCCCTTAGATTGCCCATGGCTGAGGTGGTTAAGATATACGGCCATACTAATGCCATACTACCACTACCCTGGTCAAAAAAGTGTCAACAAAGCGACTCCTACGCCTAAAGCTCTCATAGAAGGATCGTAGCTGAATACAAAGACGCAAACACCCACAAATGAAGCGACTGAATCCAGCTTTCCCTCCCCTACTTCATCCCTTCTGCGACGGCTGTCCGAGGAAGTTGATGACTAATCGCTCCCCTCACGCGGCCTTTCCCCGCAGCCCGCAGCCCGCAGCGTGTTTGCATCATTCTTCAATCCTGCAGCACGCACTTCCTCCACTTTCCTGACCCAATTCCCCAGATTCACTCACCGTTGTGACCAGCAAGCCACCGCAACACACCTTGCTCCGAATCGAGCCCATCGCATCCGAAACAAAACCACAGTCTCTTCCTCCCGCCCAAGACAAACCCAGAAATTTACCACCCCTCACCACAAAAGCTGCAGTGCGCACGCCTACCTACCCCCACCACAGCAAACAACCACACACTGACCCAGCTCAGCTCAGCTCAGCTCACCACCACCCCCTCTCCCCTCTCAGACAAACGCAAACCGTATCTATCCCCCCCTCCAAAATGAAACCCCAATCATCGCCGATCCCCATCCCCGCCTTCGCAACCACCCAGCTCCACCGCCTCAAAACCGAACACAGCCTCGAGATCGCCTCCTCCACCCTCTCCGCCGCCTCCGTCGCCGCCAGCCCCGCCACGCGCCGCACCCTCCAGGCCACGGGCCACGCGCTCACGGGCCTGGTGCTCTCGCAGACGCGCACGGGGTTGGGCGGGCGGTTGGTGGGGGAGTTTGTGCCGGATGCGGCGACTACGTCCTCTAACAGCTCTAAGGGAGGAGGGGAGGGTGGGAATAATGGGAAGGATGATGGGCGGTCACGGCTCCCTGCGCATGGCATTCGGGTCGGGGATGTGGTGAGGTGTTTGGAGATTAGTAATTCTTCGTCGTCGGCGGGGGCGAAGAAGGGGAAGAAAGATGGTGGTGGTGGTAGTAAGGCGCCGGAGGGGGTGGTCACCAGAGTTGGGGAGGGGGCGGTTTGGGTTGCGTTTGGCCAGCAGGGGGCTGCTGCGTCGGCCGGGGGAAAGAAGGAGGAGGATGAGGGAGTGGAGGAGTTGTGGGGGAAGAGGGTTTGGTTGTATGTTTTTTTTTCCCCTTTCTCTCTTTGTTTGTGTGTTTGTGTGTTTGGGTGGTGGGAGGGAGAGGTGAAGAGGATGAGAATTATGGAATGGGATGGCTGACTGACTGGCGATCTTTATGCGGGGCGTAGTGTGAAGCTGGCGAATGATGTTACGTTTCGAAGGTAAGGAGATCTCCTTGGGTAATTCTGGTTGGTTCAAGGGAAAGGAGAGATGCTGACGCGACGACGGCGATGGTGATGATGCAGGATGAACCAGACGATGGATCGGATGGCCAAAATGCAGGAATCCGATCATACTCACTTCGTGCGCGTCGCGTTCGGACATACCACCCCCCTCACACCCGACTACGATGTCTGCAAGGACATGGAGTTTACCGATCCTACGCTCAACGACTCCCAGAAAGAGGCGATCCGGTTCGCGCTGGCGTCGCGCGATATCGCCCTCATCCACGGTCCGCCGGGCACGGGAAAGACGCATACCCTGATCGAGTTGATCGTGCAGCTCGTGCAGCGGAAACAGCGCGTCTTGGTCTGCGGGCCCTCGAACATCTCGGTGGATAACATCGTCGAGCGACTGGTCCCCAAGAAGATCCCCGTGGTGCGCATCGGCCACCCCGCGCGACTGCTGCCGGCGGTGCTGGATCACTCGCTCGAGGTTTTGACGCAGACATCCGAGGCGGCCGGGATTGTGCGGGATGTGCGCCGCGAGATCGACCAGAAACAGGCCAGCATCCGAAAGACGCGGACGGGACGGGAGCGGCGCGCCATCTACGACGATTTGAAGGAGTTGCGGCGAGAGTACCGCGAGCGGGAAACGAAATGCGTGGTGGACTTGGTGCGCGAAAGCAGCGTCGTGCTGGCGACGTTGCATGGGGCGGGCGGGCATCAGTTGCGCGGGCAAAAATTCGATGTGGTCGTGATCGACGAGGCCAGCCAGGCCCTGGAGCCCCAATGCTGGATCCCGCTGCTCCCGGCGTCCAAGGTCATCCTGGCCGGTGACCATCTGCAGCTGCCGCCCACCGTCAAATCAACGCGCGAGCAAACAAAAACCAGCAGTGCGGAGGCGGGGGAGGATCTTTTGCCCGACGTTTCGTTGGAGACTACGCTGTTTGACCGGTTACTGGCCACGCATGGACCCGGGATCAAACGCATGCTCACCACCCAGTATCGTATGCACGAAACCATTATGCAATTCCCCTCACAGGAGCTGTACGAGTCGAAATTGATAGCAGCTGACGCCGTGCGGGCGCGTCGGTTGGCGGACTTGCCATACGAAGTACAGACGACGGACGATACGATAGCACCCCTGGTCTTCTGGGACACCCAGGGCGGGGACTTCCCTGAGACGGCGGAGGAATTGGGGCTAGGTAAGTCAGAGAAACTATTGGGGGAAAGCAAGAGTAATTCGATGGAGGCATTGGTGGTAGGGCAGCATGTTGATGCCCTGGTGGCGGCTGGGGTGCAACCGAACGATATTGCAGTAATTACCCCGTACAACGGACAGCTCGCAGTGTTGTCGCAGATGCTCCGCGAGAAATATCCCGACCTGGAATTGGGCAGCGTCGACGGCTTCCAGGGGCGCGAAAAGGAGGCAGTAGTGGTCAGCCTGGTGCGCAGTAACGAGGCCCGTGAAGTTGGATTTCTGGCCGAGAAGCGTCGGCTGAATGGTAAGATAAGTTCTAGATTAATTGGCGAAGGTCAGCACTGACTAGAGCGTTCCAGTGGCCATGACGCGGCCGAAGCGACACTTATGCATCTGCGGTGATTCGGAGACGATCAGCCAGTAAGTCATTTGGGGGCGGTTGTTGGATTTCGCCGTGATTGCTGACAGACTCCAACTGCATTATAGAGGAAACGGGTTTTTGAAGCGCTGGATGGAGTTTCTAGAAGAACAGGCTGATCTGCGCTATCCCGATGCAGGGACGTTCTTGTGAGAGGCCGCCCGCCAAAGACGAAGTCATAAAAACAATACTGCAACTGCATAATCCTCCGTAATTCGGCCTTGTGCAGCAGCTCCACTCGGCTGAAACAGACTAAATTCACCAATTCGGATGGAGTGACAGCAAAAGTGGTCAGAGCACGCCCGCTTGGCATCCATCATTTGAGAATCAATTCCTCAATTCACCCACCATTAATCAATCGACCAACAACTAAAGTCTGACGGTTTCATCTTCGATTGTGTTGGCACGAGCCGAGGACGATGGATCGGTCGCGATCCGATCCTGCTGATCCTTCTTCACCTCATCATGCTCTTCTGTGCATCTTCTCTGCGTCCACAATACAGAGCCTTGTGTTTAGTCTTCAATCTTGTCAGGTTGGATACTAAAAATACCCCCCCTGAAACGTAAAAAAAGGCCCACTTGGGCACATGCTTGCTTCTCTGCTCCTCTTCTGCCTGCACCACCACCACCACCTCCTCCTCCTCCTCCTCCTCTTCCTTCTTTCTTCTTTGCGTCCACTTTCTCTCCCTTCCAGTCTCTCTTTCCCCCCTCCTGTATTTTGATGTTTGGTTCGATCCACTGTCTCTCATTCCCGTACTGTTTCCCCCACTTGATAGTCTTTCGCTCTCTACAAACAGACTTTATCTCGCGTCGCTCCTTCGTCTCACCATGATTTGAGCGTTTCGGCCGGATCTCCTGCTTCTCCCTGCTGACGGTGGCGCTCTCCCCCGCGGCCCTGTCCGGTCTGTGACTATATACCCGATCGTGTCTTTTCCGTCTGATCGATCATTTTTCTTCATCATCCCACGCGGCAATCCCGACATCCCGACATTCCCACGTGCCCGTGCATCTTATGTTCTCTTCTAGATGTCCAATTTGAGCTCGCATCGGAGCTCCCCATCGCCAGAGTCCGCCATGGCCGACACTTGGGATGACACCGCCCTACCTCCGATGAGTTCGAAACAACTCATCGTCAGCACTCGTCGCGCGCGCCCCGCCGAGACATCACTCTTGTCCAGCACGTTGCGCGGCCCTTCCCGCCAGGGAGCTGTTCCTGTTCCTGCCGAGCCCCCGACCGTGGTTGTGCGCGGTTCCAGTACCCATCGACGCACTGGCAGCACGTTGAAGACCGTCATGCGCAAGATCTTCACCCGCAAGACGCGCGGGGATGAAAGTGTGTCTCCGCCACCACGGGGAGGTAGCACTAGTCCGACTATGGAACGATGCTTGCCGTCACAAGCTCTAACTTTCGGATCTCAACAACAACATCAACACTCCCCTCCGCTGTTTACGCCCTCCAATGGCACGGTCACTTCATTCGCGGAAGCTCTGCAGAAGCTGGACTCGCACCCACGACGGCGTCGGGCCACGCTTCCCAGTCTGATCCTGTCGGATGATGGATCCCGCGGTGCGCTCGAAGCCGCCGTTCAGGGCCGTCCTGTGAGCAAGCGCGGCAATAGTCCTCATGCTAACAGCGATCCTCTTGATGTCTGCCGTCGCCGGGAGCGCCAGCAGCTAAAGCGCCGGTCGCGGAGTGCTGCCGCCCTGCGCGGTCTGGCGCAGGAACACCACCATCTGATGTCGCCTATCCAATGGCGTCGGCGCAGTCTGGAGTCTTGCGCCGCGTCTACCGCCTATGGTGCACCCTCGGAGGTCGACCGTCCACCAACTCGAACTACTGTCGCCAGTGCGCCGGCGCTGCCCACCGAGACTTCGGTTCTGATGGAGGAACCAGCAGAGCCTGAAGGCACTGAGCCCGAGGAGGCCGCCGTGGAACCAGAGGCGGAAGATGAGCCCGAGCCCGAGCCCGAGGATCCGATTCCGACTAATGTCGGCACCCTCGTCACTTCAATGCAACAGGACGAGCACATCACGCTGGAGCAGCGGCTCAACATCCTGGAAGTCAAGATGATCGACCTCGAGTTCGCCATTGCTCGTCTGCAGACCGACCGCAGTGAAAGTCCCGCCGAATCAAGGCAGGCTGCATCACCCGTCAAGCGACATCGTCGCAAACAATCATCGGGGCCGAACAAGATGCCTCCGCCCATCCCTACTCAAGACACACTCCTCCCGGACCGCCCCTCCAGCACAAGCACCCTTCGTCCGAACCAACTCCACCGCTCACGTACCTTACAAGCCCCCTCGTCGACATCCCTAACCGACCACAGCACCATCTCAGTCGAACAGTACAGCGCCTTGGTCATGCTGCTGCGGCGCGAACAGACCGCCCGACGTAGCCTCGAGCAGCAGGTCGCCGGCCTTCGCGAGGATATGGAGCAGCTGACGCAGATGGCGCGTGACTCGATGGGGTTGGGCATGGGGCCGATCTACCCGATTCCGATCTCTGATCTACAGGATTTCCGACGTATGCGGCCAGGTGGCGGGTTGTCGTCGAGCGAATCTTCTCGGCCGGAGACAGTCGGTGTGCCCGGGGAAAGCGACTCGGAGTGGGAACGCAACGAGCTGTCGGGCAATAAACCGCTGCCGGTGAAACCTGCACCGGAGGTGATTTCGTCGCGATGGTCGCCGGGTCGCCGAATGGAGCTGGGTGGGATGATCTGATTGTGGTGGATTCTCCTCTTAACGACTTGTTATGCATGTTTTACTGTATATAGCCGGATTCTGACTTGACAGATCACAGGATGATTTGGAAAAGTTTATGACAGGATTACTTATTACCTAGTTAGCTTTAGTGTATATACTTTATTGATATATTGAACGGACTCAATTTGGAAGTACGATAGTTGAGCTCAGAAAGGTAGAACTTAAGAAGCTTGCTCAGTGTTTCTGTTGGTACGCGACTTAGCACTTGCCAGCGCAACCCAAGCCAAAAAACAGGATACCAAGTAAGTTAACAGACGTCTGTCTATCTTGTCCCTGTACCAGATGTGTCCAAGTAATCGAATGCCTTTGTCTCTGTAGCATATTGTATGGCCCCTTTGCAATTAATTCTTTGTACATCCATCCTCACATCAAAGCTTAGCACATCGATCATTCAACATCGCACAGATCATCCGTAGATTCCTTCACCGGAAGGGCGACTTCCTGTATACCCGCAAGTAACAAAGCCCACATGGACATCAAAGCTCTTTCCACAAAGCCCTTATATAGATCTCGCCCTGATCCGTTCTCTACAGAACTGCTATCTCAACAAGCACTCGGGCCACCCACCATCGCCATCCATCAATCCGCAATGCAGGAACCAAATCCCGACCCGATGCCGATGCCGGAGGGGGGCTATGAGGCACTCGACCTCCTCCTCCTCCCACCGGCAATGCTAACCCTGGAGGATCTCGATGCTCTCCTCCCCCCCGCACTAACTCCGGACGAGGATCCATTCCCTGATCCATGGGATGCCGATGCCGATGCCGATGCCAATGCCATTCCAGCCATTCCAGCCATCACCCTGGATCCTCCATCATCACCAACCCCCCCCCCAATCCAACCCCCACCCCCAATCCCAACCCCAGCAACCCCATCCACCCTCTTGCTACCCCCTCCCCAGCATCGCCACCGCAATCACCACCGCAATCCCCCCCAAACCCCAAGAATAAC